>NW_024539429.1:0-39060 GCF_016758775.1 Suillus clintonianus
TCAAGGTGCCTTCGTGGTGCAAACATTTGGCGCCCACTTCACTGCTATCAACGGCGCTCGCAAGATACATGGACTACTAGACAAGCCGGAAGAAGACTTGAATCCTGCTGGGGGTCTAGCACTGTCATGTGCTGCGGTAATATATTTTTATTTTATTTTCTAATCACACCTCGCTGATCACTCATTGCTACTACTAGGTTGAACGAGCATTGACGCTTATCGCTACTCGTACCATAACCATCGAAATGGTTCTCGCTGCCAAGGGCAAATCTATACCCTTGCCGAAGACGCTCAATCACTCAACCGGCAAAGTCTCCAATCGCCAAACGGGCTTCAATGACGTCACCTGGGGTTCTTCCACGCGCTCATATGTGAAGTCGATCGTGAAAAGCCTCCGAGAGGAGAAGTTCCAAGCCATCATCACTTCTGCGAAGGAATTTTCCAAGAAGAGCCATCGTTCTGGCAACGATAGAGCCGTCGATGACGCTGTGGATGATGAAGACTTCGACGAACGCGCCCAGCTCGTGGACATCTCGGAGTCCGAGTCTGGGTCCGAAGACTCGGATGGCTCTGACGTGGAGTAGTAACATTTGTTCTTGTCATTCTGCCGGTGGTTTGCTTGCCAGCGCTGTATTCACTTACTGACCTGATTCAACTCTGGCAGTTCTTATGATCACGCTTATTTCCTTCGCTTGGCCGTCTTCATTCGCATTTTGTCTTAGTCACCACTTGAATTGATGCTTTTCCTGACCGCTTTGTCTTGATCACGATCTTAATGGTATACATCCGACTTGAACAGTTTTGTGAGTGCTTGAATTGTTCACTTACCTATCAACTGTGTAGAACTTGGGAGTCTTAACTTGAAAGATATGCTTGGATGTTTTTTGCATGGTATGAATACACATGATTCTCACCGCTTTATTGTCTGAATTCTACACTTACCGTTGATTTTGTAACCTTGGGAGCCTTAAAGACAAAATATAAATATATACTTGGACCTATGTGGCTGCTTAGAGCTGAATCCCTCTACTTCTGGTCTGCTTATTTTGATTTAGCTTACAATGTGTCTTTGAGAGAATCTGACATGATGAGTCACACTTAATGTCATTGCTTAACTGTGTACTTATGTCAAGCGCTGATAAGTGTAACAATAAGTCATATTCATCGGAAGACCCTACTTGTTTTAAGCAATGACGTACTTAGCAGAATTCTACTGAATCTTACTTAGAATCACCTTCAAGTCACCATAAGTGTTGTTAAGAAAAATTCCCTTTTTCCTGATGTGTGTCTTGCCTTAATCTCACTCTCAAATAGTGGGATAGGTTTAGAGTGGAAGTTTAACTTAAATTGTACTTCACCGGCACTTTGACTATGTCTTGCCTTAATCTCACTCTCAAATAGTGGGATAGGTTTAAAGTGGGAAGTTTCAATGTCTTCTAGGCACCAATGGCCTGCACTTATGTGTAAAGTGGGAAGCTATATTCACAGGGTGTAAAATGGGCTCCTTTTATACCTTTTTGGAGGCCAGATTACTAAGCATGATTCATCACATGGATTGGTAAGAATGTGCTTACAAACCATACCATTTGGTGTGCTGAGTCAGCTTGTTTACTAAATACATTATAAATACAGTGCTATCTTACAAAGCATGATAAATCAAAGGTATGAGTCATCTCATGGATTGGTAAGATTGTGCTTACAAACCAAGCCTTTTGGTGAGCTGAGTCATCCTGTTTACTAAGAAGATTATAAATACAGTTGCAAGTCTTACAAACCATGACGAATCAATGACAAAACCTGATGAGTCAGGCTGAATCCTTACAAATCACTGTCATATTCCGTACCTGAAGCTTCTCGTCCGGTCCGGTCCGTCCGTTCTCTCGGTTCCATTCTAGAATTCATTTCCCCGTGTCCCCATTTGTATATGCTTCTTGATGCCCCTATACGCCCGGATCCTTCTGACAGTTAATATCCGGGTTCATTCTGATCCGTCCGTTAGTCTATTCATTTAACTTGTCCCCCCTGTTTCATTTAATCTCCGGCTCCATTCTCGATCGTCCGCAGCAGTTCATATCCGTTAGTACATTTTCTACATAGCCCTCTGATCCGAAGACTGCGCTTCGGCCGGAAACCCGTCGGATACACTACAGTATATAAACCCTTTGTAACCCGTAGTATTTCCTCAGTTCAAATATTAACTTAGACTCTGTTCAATCCTCGTGTCCTCTCGGCTCTTGGGATTATTACCCTAGTCCGATCCTCCGAGCCTTGGGATTATATCCCTAAGGCTAAATACCTCCGCCTCTACCTTCGGGTAGTCTGTACCTTGTTAGTTTCTACCCGGACGAAGTCTCGGGTAGTCTTCTCTCTCTCGTCCGGCCCGTCTATACCCTTCGGCCGACGATATCCAACCCCCTGTAAATTAGGGGCATGTACTCGGGTAAAGAGCGCAGCGCACGAGCTGAAGCTAAGCCCCTCCGGTCCGACCCGTTGAACACGGTCTTAACAATCACCTTATTTCCCAGTCACATGACCTGATTACAAACATGATCAGTCAGCTAGTGAGAAAGTCTGATGAATAAGCCAAGAAAAATAGAAAGAAATGGAAGGTCACAGAACAAAATAGAAATACATAGAAATCCCCGTGTATGATACGAGAAATGAAACACGAGAAATGAGGCTTCAGAAAACAGACTGATGAATCAATGGAAAATGATAGAATCACTTGTATGGTAGAGTACAGTTCATTATACCTTCCTTATCTTTTGTATAGCACACATGTCATGGTATGAACTGCATACCATGCATGACAGCGGGACTTAGACGAATTTTCGAAAAACTTACTTTGCTCCAAGCGCGGCCTAAACAGACGTCGAAATATTGACTATGCGGTGTTGATTAGTGGTAGAATAGCACTTATTTGAAGAGTATAAACAGGATTGGAATAGACGTGTTGGCAAAGTTGGAAAAGTGTCTGTTTACATGTGTTGCTTCAGACCGAGCGAACAAAATTTGCTACACGTCGGATTTACATCTGATTACAAGGGTAGGTACGTTTAGAGTCGTTTTACACACGCTGTCTTCCTCTGTTTAGGATCTGGCTAAAATCTCGTTTCCCCAGTGAGTGCCACATCTGTTCTGATTAGCTGCATGAGTACTATCTGCCTGTTTCCATTGGTAGATCCGTGCTTATACCCATAAACTTTTGGTCATGAGGTGGTTGCTGCTCCCAGAGACTGTTGTATGTGGTTTTGTTGGGGTGTGGTGGCGGGAAGTACTTGTGTTATGGTGAAGTGGGTAACTTCTAGTATGCTGTCACTGCCATGCTTTGTATTGTGCTTGAATGGTGTTCTCATCATCTTCCCTAGTACCTCCAGCTCCTGCATCTGACTGGGCATCATGAGCCTATGAGTCCGATATTAATAGATTACTGATATAAATAATGGTAAAGTATTTTGAATCTAACTTTAGTCTCAACTGACATCCTTGATCGATTCTGCTTTCCAGGGGCTTTCAAAGTTCCCAGAGGACCAAGATTCATACCTTCAATTGCTTTGTGTTGTTGGTCCTCGGTACAATGCTATTAGAGGCTCAGTATCGAGTGGGTCGCTGTTTTCAATAACTTGCTGGTGGTATGTGCTGAAGGAACATAACACCTCAACTGTTGCAGTCTGCTGCACATTGATGAAGAAGATTCATGTCCAAGGCAGTACCAGGATTCATTTTAGGCCATTCTGAATTCAGAGTGGTTCTTGTAAGAATAATCTAGCCATTGATATGTTGGATGTTGGTGGATCAGATGATGCAAGCATGGCAATTAATCAGCACCTTGGCATGTACAATGTGATGCCAATGGGCCGAGTTCAGCATGAGGTGCTAGCATGATACCATGAGCACTTAAATTCAGTACTCACACAGGGGTGCAGTTTGATCACTATGTGAGCCTGCAAACAAATAGATCAAACTAGTGCTTACTCGTGCATCAAAATGCGCAAGGGGATG
The DNA here is from genome assembly GCF_016758775.1 of Suillus clintonianus. Taxonomy (NCBI): domain Eukaryota; kingdom Fungi; phylum Basidiomycota; class Agaricomycetes; order Boletales; family Suillaceae; genus Suillus; species Suillus clintonianus. Next base: position 4,003 of record NW_024539429.1, read on the forward strand.
ATTCTTGATGACCCGAAAAGGTCGGTTCTAGACGCATCTGGATTTCCAGCATAAACCACGCTCCAACCAGCCGACTTCCACGAGGCAACAGAAAATTTCATGCAGCTCCTGGAGCATGTAGCCAGTCCCGCTATAATAGAGCATTTCAAACGACACCGCAAGTTCTGTCTCACACAAAAGCCTTTCATCAACAACTACAAGGCAATTCTCGCTTTTGACATTGAAACCAGACACATGTTGTTCAACACTAAAGGGTTCCTCACCGAAGCTGCATATGAGCAGCATTGGAACAATACCATAAAAAAGATCTCTCAGAAGAAGGCCGACGAAGCATCTGTGAACACCGTTCGCAAGACCACCAGGATTGCTGCACTCGCAGCTTGTCTTGAAGAATCAGGTAACAGCTCTAGGTACCAACCCTACCCCGCTGCTAAACCAAAGCCTGACGGGCCTAACACCAGCACAGATGGGAAGTCCTGTCAAAAAGGCAAAGGGACCTTCACCAATGGGCCCCTTTGCCTGCTCTGCAGTTGGAACGGACACAAAGCAAGTGAATGCACCCAGACTCACACCCACAAGAATGAGCCCGTTGTGTGTCACTGGAAGGACAAGATCCCACTCAAGTCCAACTCATCAATTGTCTGTATCTCTTTCAACATTGGAAAGTGCATCACCCCCAGACATGGCACCAAATTTCTCCACGTGTGCTCCATCTGCGGAAGCAGCTCACACCATGCAGCAGCCAGATTGTGTTGAGAAGGTGGTAGATCACATCATCACTCCATACAATGCAGACACATACAAGGACTACCTGAACCATTGTACCGAACATTCCGACGCTAGCCTCACAATAATCCATTATGCATGATCCAGAGCTCACCTGGTCAGGTATACATCTCCATCTCCATCCGACTCCTTCGGTCGACATCCGTCCCTTCGGATACCTAATGGACACGTGACCCGTAACAGATATTGTCATTTGCCCTTAGTCCCTGTCCATCCATGTCCATCCATCCCCATTGGTGCGTTATTTGTCTCTTTTTGTCACTCTGATCATCCACAGTCCGTATTACATGTATGTTCCCAGGCATGAGGCCGCTGTAGGAACCATCCATTTTGTGGCCTCACAATGGATGATTACCTATCATTTGGAGCTCACCTGGTCAGATACAATTTCCATGGTCATCCGCTCACTTCCGTCGGTATCCGTCCCATCATGCACCTAGCAGATACGCTTTCCATAGCGGAAATCATCAGGATCTCTCGGGTTCCGTCCATCCATGTCCTATCCATGCTCGTCCATCCCCATTGGTGCGTCATTTATCTTCTTCTGTCATCCTGATCATCCTCAGTCCGTATTACATATGCGTTCCCATACATGAGGCTGCTTGTCATCATTTACATACTATTCTGCTGCAGACTCGCCTGTACTTACCGTTACACTTAGGATGTTCTGAGTTCTTACAGATCATGTTAAATAGTTGCGCTGAATCTCTGGCAATACACTTCCTTCTACTCCCTTGGACTCAGTGTCTAAGTTCGTGTGATCTAAAGTCCCCTTAGTCTTCCGCCTCACGGATCTCAGCACGGACCCTTGTGTTCCCACTCTTCTGTACTTTGCGCTCCTTAGCCGTATCTTGGTTTACTACTGGTAGCTTGTTACATCGAGTCCTCGATACCTTGACACCTTGACACCTCGAAACCTTGACACCTTGACACCTAGAAACCTCATAGGATCCGTAGCCGTTGTGGGGACAACGAACAGACTTTGAGGAATCTGCTCTGATGTGAGGGCGATATGTTCGACCTCTAGGGGAAGCTGAGTCAGGCGGAAGTCGGGCGACTAAGTGCGCTCGAAGTGCGGGAACGCGCGAGGTATGCGGAGGGCGCGGGAAATGCGCAAAAAGCGCGGAATGCGCGGGAACGCGGCGCTCGTAGAGCACAAGTGCGGAAGGATGCCTAGGATTGTGTAGGACGCGAGGAATGGGTATCAAGTGAATGTATTATGAATATAGACTGATAAGGGAAGGAGAGTATGACTCTTCTTTATAGATAGGTGCTCCCTAAGACATAGCACAAACTGCGGAGCTCTACTAAGGGTGATTGCATAAGTCCCGAACCTTCTCTCAGAAAGCCCAGTAGATATAGAGGATAGCTAGCGAAGAGGGAGCGAAAAGCGTCCTAAAGCGGCCGAGGAGCGCGGGAACGCGGCCGAGGAATGTCACAGACGTATGTAATGAGACAGCGGATGTCAGAAAACCAATATATGTATGTAATACGCACCTATGGACCGAATAGACAATGGATGGATGGATCGGAGGAAGCGCGGGAAAGTGCGCGCTGAGCGCGAGCGCGGGAAGTGCGCGGAAGGTGCGGAAGGTCGCGGGAAAGTCGCGCCCACCTGTGGATAGGGATGAGGTCGATGTAGAAATCAGGGAATACGAGCCTGTAGAGATATCACTCTCTACACCGTACCGCTAGGCATCCGCCCCAGAGTTATCTATCCTTGCACTGGACTCCATCCACATTAAGTCTACCCGTCCCGCATCCGTAGCAGATCATATAGATCATAAGCCTGCAGGCTTGATTCCTTCGCCTTATCGCGGAGAGTATCCTTCAGTAGCAATCCCCTTGGGACGAGCAACCACACTCACACTCATCTGGATCAGTAGTCTCTTCCTATGGACTACTCAAGATTACTTTCTCACACCATCTTAGTGGTGGTACCAGGAGAGATACTCCCCCCAACTGTGATTAGACAGAGTTGTCAGCTTATACGACTTACCGGCCCTAATATTTCATGGTCACCTACTTGGAAATCTCACAATGTCTTAGATCTTTCACATTGTTTTATACTTAATAATTGGTCAAGTAAATTCATGTATCAGACTATATGGTAGCAGTAGCATAATAGTAATTGATAGTACAATACACTTCACTTGACAGCTTTTAACAGCTCTCAGTAGCCCCTAGGAGCTACTTGTGGGAATGTTATGTAACAAATACCTGTTATGGCAAAAACATATTTTCCTGATGTTCTCACTTCATAAGCTAAGTTTTCTATTGTTTAGTTGTGTTTATAGTTTTCTATTAGTTTCTGTCTCTTTCCATTTTTCCAAGCTTATTTAGCCACTTAGATATGTTTGTAAGGATTCAGCTTGACTCATCATGTTTTGTCATTCTTCCCCAATCTTTGTAATATTTTATTCATGTACTTTAGTAAGCAGCTGATTCAGCACACCAAAAGGCTTAGTTTGTAAGTATATTTTTACCAATTTAGTAACGAGTTATGCTCAGTAAGGATAGTTTTCAGAATGTATTTAAGGACACCAATCTTACCAAATAAATAAGTTTTTCCCATTTCATTCTTGTTTCTAACCATGAGGATCGCAAGAATCTGAAGTATGGAATCTGAAGTGTGGAGTTTTCCTGCTTTCTGTCTCCAATATATGAGATCCAGAAGAAAGTGAAGGTCTTTGAGTCACCTTTGAAAACCATTGTATTTTGTCAATTGAGTTGTTGTATACTTGTATACTATCTTACAGAGTAGTGTTGCCAATGGTTCGGCTAGGTTCAGTGAGCCGGAAAAGCCGAGCCGAATTTTAGCTGAGCTGAGCTGACTAAACAGCTTAAGTAATTTGTTGGACTTTGAACCGAAGTTTACGGTTTCCTAAAGCTCGGCTGCAGTCGAGTCTCCGGCTAATTCCGATAATGGAAATGAATCGTTCGACGTTGTCCAGCGCATGCAACATGCTCTACGCACCAACAGAATGCTCGTAACGAGCGCCACATGAGTCACGGTGAGTGCAACGAGTGAGGTACACTCAATTTTACTGAACTATTGCTTTCTAGTTTACTTATCATTGTCGGTCTTGGCCAGATCTCAGTGATCTCACATATCCCACTCCAAATCAACGACAATGTCTCGCGACCTACCATTGGCCGACAGGGCATGTCGCGGTTTACCTTAGTCCACACTGTTGAAGTATTCCGTCTGTGAGCCCGTTTTGCCACCTCCCTCCTGCAGAGCACTTAAGTCTAACCTCGTGCATCATCTATGCAGTTGCTGGTGTTCGCAACTTTCTACCAAAGCCACTCGTGACACCTCGCTGCAAGCTCTTCCTTCTTGCGCCACCATTCCCCTTTGTACCGCAGTATATCCACCCTCGAAACCAAGATCCTCAGACCATAAACGGTAAGTGACTCTCCAATTTTCATCGTGATATTATTGATTGAAAGTATGTAGACTCGCTGAGATGATGCATAATCTGATGGAGATCTCCCTCGCCCCAAGTGTTCCGGCTTCCCTTCGCGTTATCCTGAGCAAGTACAATATCATCATCCGCCTCTGGACACACGCATTCCATAAACTCCTCGAGGCCTTGAGACGTGCCTCGTTTTCCTTGCCCCTAGCTCTTGAACACCTTCAAGATTTTATATATTATGCCTACACCTTCTACACCAGGCTTCTTGAGGAGCCCACCCTGTGCTCGTTCCGACCCGGCTGGCTCGAAGCTCTTGGCGATCTTGCGTGCTATCGTATGACCGTGGCCGCAATGGTTACCAACAATCAATTGAAAGGCTCGGCGCTAACCACAGATGCTGTTTCCAAAGCGGCCGCGGCATCCGCTGATGGCAAACCTGTGACAGCCAAGAGCAAGTCGCAGATGAGCGTCAAATCATCTTCTGATTGTCCCGCTGCGCAGGTTGATGACTCGCCGAGTCCGAGCATTGGCGTTGTTGCCGCACGTATGATGGATGTTGAGCCAGAGAAGCAACTCTTGCATGGTCTGTCGTAGCAGATAGAGTTTTTGTATCTACTACGCTGGTCAATCCTAACTTTTTGACTCTCGAGTCTTTTCAATTAAAGTTTATGGAGTCTGCATGGGAGGTCGTGGTTTTCGGGACTTGACAAGCTAATGATCCATCTAGGAACACACGGATTTTGACAGCATGCTCGTGAGTTTAATCTAGCATACCATGAGTTGCAATGTGCTAATTCGTTTCGGAGCTTAGAACAGCCACTTGAACGTAAAAAGTCGTCCGCATCTTTACATGTTGAGCGCTATGTGTCTTTAAATTGGTTGGTCTATGACTCAATGATTGGTGAGGCGTCTCTGAGTCTCAATCATGGCATATTTATGGCCCGCAATTCAGGCAGCTTGGTCTCGATATCGCCTTGCATCACATCCTGACTTATCATGCCTGATGCAAGAGGTGGCCGTAGTCGTCGGGGCCGTGGTCGTGGCCGTGGTCGGGGTTGCAGTAGCACACTCACACTTCCAAATGGTGCCCTCCAGACGACCTTTCAGGTCTGCCAATCTCTTGGCGAAGGTTAGCTACGTGATACCCAGCGAGGTGCATTGATCCTCACCATACATTTTCCAGACTTTACTGCCGCAATAGCTGCAGTTCCGGAAACCCCCAAGCCCCCGCCACAGCTTGTGGTTCCGTCGATACAGCCTCCCATTCAGCCTCTCATCTTTACTGAACCTCATGTGGCTGGTGGGCATGAGCTTCCATCTCGTCGGCATCATACTGTGACATTTGCTGACCTGCCAGGCATTGGACTTTGTGAGACGAGAGGTTTGAGTGACGGAGCTCCTCCTTCGTCGCCTGCTGTCATCCCCACAACTCCTGTGCGTACTCCTGCAATGCAGAGGGTTCCTGTAACCCCTCGGTCCATACACCGTGTAAGGGCAATGCCATCAGGCCTTACTCCACGTGCTGGCCGTCATAGCCACAATCATCGCAAATCGACCTCGACCTCGACGAGCAAGCGAGCTAACGATGTCTGGACTTTTTACCAACGTTCATTAGAGAAGAATGAGTGTATATTCTGCGAGTAAGTTAATGCATGGCTTCGAGATAGCAAACTGACAAGATATACTCGTGTAGGCGACTCAAGAAGCTGGCCAACTCAAAGCAGAACTTTGTGCTTCATACAGCCCCACAACTACGACGGGGGTCCTGCGTCGCCATCTATATGAAATTCATGCTGACATGTGGATCGCTGCTTGTGATCAACTTAAGATCGTGATCACAGCAAAGTGTGCTCAGCCAGCTATTGGCTTATACCGAAAACACCATTCAGGGACTCGTGGACCTGTTAACGACAACATTCCACGTGCAGCGTTCTCGCCAGCAGCATTTGTTGATGCCATATTGGAGTTTGTTGTTGGTGATGATATTGTAGGTTCATTGAATCGGTTGTCTGTGTGGTTGACCTCTCATCATTTTCGCACTTGATAGTCACTGAATGTCATTGAGAGTCCACGTTTGCGAGCCATCTTTTTGATGCTGCGTCAAGAGTTAAACGACTCGGATATTCCGCGTCGCACCACGCTGAAGAACCGGCTTGTGGACTCCTTCAATGAATATCTGGATGTGTTGGCATCGGAAATGGCGGTATGCTTCGTGTTTTCCATTTAGCCTGCATTCTGATTGTTGTACAGGGTTCTCTCGGCAAGATCTCATTGACGATGGACTTGTGGTCCGACATCAACCTCACACCTTTCATGGCAGCGACGGCCCACTGGATCCAAGCAGTCAAGAATAATGAACTCGATGGTACTACAAAGCATGCACTGAAATTATGTGCTGACTTGATCGGGTTTCACTGTGTCCCTGGTCATCATAATGGGGAGCATATTGCCTATGCATTTCTGTATGTCTTGGATCGGATTGAGATAGCTGATAAGGTTTGTTTTCGATGTCATCAGTGTCATGTGTACTGTCACGCTCGTCATACAGATTGGGTGGATCACTATGGACAATGCAGCTAATAATGACACCTTCATGAATCACTTGGAGCGTGAGCTTACTCGCCGCAATATCGTGTTTGATCGAAGGCTACGTCGTATCCGGTAGGAGGTCAGAAATTCACTGATGATGCTTGATCACTCACGCTCAGCTGTTACAGATGTTTTCCCCACATCGTCAACTTAGCTTGCAAGGCTGTACTTGGGGCAATTACAAACCTCAATTTTGCCAGTCAAGATGCACCCGATTTTATTCCCAGTGCTCCCCCTGGTCTCGAATCACGGAGTTTTATGGATGCTATTGATCGTGATCCTATTGCCACAGTTCAAACTGTGGTTCGTGTTGTAAGTCTCATTGTAATTATATCTGATGACTTATGGTTGAATTTATGCAGATTCGAGCATCATCCCTCCATCGCCAGTATTTTACGAGCATCCTTAATGCTTTGAAGCAAAAGGACCTTCAATTGCTTAGAGACATTGACGTTCGTTGGTCTTCGACCTTACTAATGGTTGAACGTGCAATTTTATTGCGTGAGGTAAGTGTTTACATGCACCCTCCGAGCCATGCTCTCTAAGTCGCAGCCATCAGGGAATTGATAGATTTTTGTCGAGTGACAGCTTTCCCGAGTTCCAGAAGTACAAGCTTGGAAGCAGCGAGTGGGATGCGCTCGATGTGTTCCGCAAGGTCCTTAGTGTGCGTTGTTGGAATTTGGGTTTTGTACGCTGCCTCACCATCATTCTATAGGTCCCACATGCTTTTCAACAACGGTTATCGGCTGAGAAAACTCTGACATTGTGCAATGCTATTCCAGCATTTGAGGCTATGGTGCGAATATGGAGTAAGCAGTTAGATGACGACCCCGATCTCGCTATTGTAATTCAACCGGGGCTCAACAAACTCAATGATTATCGGTCACGCATTGCTGATGTTCCAGCATATGCTCTTGCTATGAGTCAGTGTTCATATTCTCTCGTGTTCATGGGATTCCTGACGAGTTCTTGCCAGTGGTCAACCCCGCGATAAAACTCAACTGGTTTTCATCACATGCCCCCGAAAAGATACAATGGGCAAAAGATCTACTGTTATCTGAGGTGATAGTGCTCTACTTGTAATATTCATTACATTTGCTGACTAACCAAATAGCTTCGTACCTACAAATGCATGCCCGATTCAAGTGTTGCTGTTGTCGAGACAGACACATCAGAAGATACTTGGGCTGAAACCATACTGGGCATAGCCACGACTCGTCAACAACCCTTGGATGCTCAATGAAGCTTGCAAGACGAGGTTGATGCCTATTTGCTCGACTCCCAGATCAGTAACTTGAATAGTGCTCTGATTTATTGGAATGTACGTGGAATACTGTGTTGAAAACTTGTGTACACTAACCCAGGCTTACTAGGACAATCAGCTTCGATATCCAACACTCTTTTCTCTTGCCATGGATATTCTTCCTGTGCAGGGTTCTGCTGTGCCTTGTGAAAGAGTTTTTTCGTCCAGTAAAGAGACTATCACCATGCGTCGGAACCGTTTGAGTCCGGAGCTTATGGAAGCACTTCAGATTCTCAAGTTTTCGATCCGACATGGGCGCGGCCTAAATTTTTCAGAAGGAACAGATCGTGCAACAGTGTTGCAGGAAATGGAGATGTCGACAAGTGATGCAACTTCGATTCCAGAAGATATTGCTGCCTTTATTGATAGCCTAGTAGTGGACGAGGACTTGTACAACGATAATTAATCTTAATTTGGTAATGAGCCGCTGGCTAACCGGCTGGCTTCCTATAACTGCCTCGAACCGGTCCAAGCAAAACTGGTTCAGATCAAGTCTGAAATTTTGTAAGGGTAAAACTGGACATAGCCGGTCCGAGCCGAACTGAGCCGAACCATTGGCAGCACTATTACAGAGATTGCCTATACAATCATCTATTTATTTTATTTGAGTTTTACATATTCTAGTCAACAATCTTGCTTTTACAAGAAGTGAGACACAATCCATGAGCCAGCAGAACACCAGGATTATTCTATTCAAGGGAGAGGTAACTTGTTTATTCTTTGACCACCCACGAATACCACACCACATAATCAACTGAGAAGTAGAAAATCTGTTGACTATGAACTTGAGGAGCTGGCAACTTTTGTCTTATCAAAGTGTAGTTGTATTGTCACTGCATTTTTTACACACTTCCATATAAGACCCTCAAGTAAAAAGACAACAGTTACTGTTGAATGTTGACTTTAGCTCTGCTGCATAGGTAACACCATTAAAAAGTGAAGTGTACCATGCATAATAAGTGTGCTGATGACCTCATGCAGCCTCCGGTTTTCCTTCTTTGGTGTTGTATAGATGTAGTCATACCATGTGTGGGAATGTGGGTTGAATGTAAGTGGCTTGAAATTCTCAATATATGCATAGGAGTTTTAAACCATTTCATGTAGGAGATTAATTTAGAGTTTGAGGTGATTTTATCCCACCATTCTTTAGACTAACCATGCTCTTACAGTCTGCAACCATTACCCAACAACCACTACATATTCTCAGGTGAGCTTTCATTGCGGAACATGTCAATCACTATAGCTAATATCAAGCATTGTAATATAGCATAATGAACATGCCAGTAGAGTATTACTACTACAACTAAGTAGGTTTGAATATTTCAGACCACAGCCTTTATGCTAATTCATCACTGGCAGGTCAATATGCCAACTAAGCTATGGAAAGGGCTGGTAGAGATCCCAAGTGAATGGTCCCTGCCCTGTATGTATTAATCAAGGATAAAGTGACTGCAGTATGTGTGCAGACTCACTCAAGAACACCACAAATACTATCCAGCAGTAGTGCAAGCTTTTGATGAACCCACTAAAGAAGTTTTTTGTGTCAAGTGTAGAGCCTGTCTTGGTTGTGGTTGAGGCATTGAATGAGAGTGGCGGAATAGGGCCCTAGTGTATGTGATTACCATTGAGATCAAAATGATGATTAACTTCTTATAGCAGCAGGAGTCTTTCAAAGTTCGTTTGAAGTGTCCTCGAGTCTACATGTGATTCAGTGGCTACAACCTCGTACATATAGAGATGTGCCCTCCTCATCCACACTGCCCTTCTTCATGCTGTCCTCCTCATACATGCTGCCCTCCTCATACATGCTGCCTTCTTCCTCCACACTGCCCTCTTCCTCTTCCTCCTCTGCACTACCCCTCTTAACCCTGAGGCTGACACAATAGCAGTCTCATCCCAGCATCTAGCCCCATGAACCCAAAGCTCGGTGTTATTGCCATGTCTCTCAGCTGGGTTTGACATGCACTGAGGGTAAAAGAATAAGAAAGATGATGAGCCTGTGTATAGTATAACCCTGGAAGTTATTATGAGGATCATCACTGATACTGTGTATATGAATCCCACATGAGGCTTTGTAGCATCTCCACATATAATGACTGCTACATATCCTCATGCAAATGTAAGGCCATGGATCCCTATCAGGTCTGTAGAAGTGATGGCACTGACTTTCAACCAAATGTCAGTGAAATAACCACAAATTATTTGACCCCACTCACATCACAAACAAAGAATAGATAGTGAAATATTGGCCTCTGCAGTCAGCTAACCAACAGGTCCTGAATTGCTCCAGAACTTTGAACTCTGTCCTAAGGTCATCAATACTGTGTATACCATTGAGGTATAGGTCCCTGGTGTTATCGGATGGATATGCAGTGAAAGGTTGTTGCATGGAGTGAGTGGAAGATGAACTATAAGCCATAGCTGCATGACCACCCCTTGTATCTGTGATATGATATAAACAATGCAAGTATGACTCACCTGATGACTTAGCTGAAGAGAACAAAAGCTGGGCCACAAGCAAGCTGGTGACATGTACCATGGAAGTTGGTGGTAAATTAAATATGTGTGGTATGGAACTTGCCGGTGTGGGTGAGGAAATAGGAATGCGAACTCCGGAGAGTCACAAGAATATCTACCTCGAGAGGCGAGCTAGTAGAATCGTCCCTTAGGGGATGCTACTGAGTCGATCTCTCTAAATGATGAGAGGGATTAAGAGAAAGGCTCAAGTCGGAAGGTGCGCGAAGGCGCGCGGGAACGCGCGAGGCTGATGTGATGAACGTGCGGAACGCGCAAGCCGTGCGGAAGGGTCGGAACGCGCGCGGTACGTGCGCGATGGGAGAAGAGTTGCAGAGGATCGTAGGAGCTCCCTTTGGATGAGGAACGAGACTTCACAAGACAAAGAAGATGATAGACAAAGACTGCAATGATATTAGCGCTCTAAGCGCGACTAGACAGAAAACTGATAGTGAGTCCAAGTAAGGGAAAAGTAAGTAAGTCCGAAATCCTCTGAGTCTTCTAGATATGTAGGTCGCTACGCGAGCTCTCAGGGTATTGAGACGTAAGGGAAGCGGATAGGCTGCGCGGAAGCGCGCAAGGAAGCGGATAAGTATGTAACACTATGTAAAAGACCCTGGATGTGGTCAGAGGTCGCGCGTGTTGCGCGCGACTCTATTGGACTGCGCATACATGAGGATAGTGATGAGGTCGATGTATATATCAGGGGATACGAGCCTGTAGGGATATTACTCCCTACACCGGTACCACATGAGGGTAATTTGTAAAGGAGTCTGAGTCGCTATGTGTATAATGGCAAGGCCACTAAAGGGACTGGATGTAGGGTCTGTCACTTGTCAAAGGTAGGAGCACATACAGGAACTAACTTGGAGTTCAAAGCAGCAAATTCCCTCATTTGAATGTCAGAAGAATTGGAGCGTAAACAATATAGACTAGATTCAAATGTGACTTGTTTTTGAATAAGCTTGTCTTGCATAATCTTTTTGTACTGGAGCCATTTTGCACATTGTTCTGTGTTGGGGTAAATTTCCTGTGTAATGTAGTCCATGAGTTTATCATAGATGAATCGAAAATTTGTAACACTGAATTCCCGGCTGCGACCCTCGAGCACCCCCTCCAAGAAAGAACATGCAGTGGCAGTGGAAAAAGGCCATCTAGACTCTCTTCAGAAACCAGGGCTGGTGAATTGAGTGAGGTCGAGCTGGCTGATGGTCTCCAGCACAATGTCCCAGATGACTTGGTGTTCAAAAGGAGAGCTGTGTTTGTCAAAAATGAAAAGCAAAGACACAATGCTGTGGGTATCTTCCAGGTCCATTTCTTGCTGAGGCTTCCTAATGAGCTCCCTCACCTTCCTTTGGGTGAAATCCTTTTCATCAGCAGTGTCAGACAAGCGTGCTTCAGGTCGCAGGCAATACCCTCGTATGCAAAGGTATTTCGCTAGGCTCCTGCATTTCTGCATGACATGTGACATTGGACTCGCTACTTCCCTGTATACCTTCCTAAGTGTATCTTGAGCCTAGGAAGTTGCTTCCTCTGCTCACCCCAAACATGACATTAGTAATGTCAAACTGTGAATATATTTTGTACCTGCCTATGTCTGTCTGATCTTCAGAGTTCAATTGGAAGGATGCTATGGCAAGTTCCTTCAACTTCTCCTTCACCAGCGCTTCTCTAGCCCTCTGGTCAAGGAAGGGTGTGATTCCGACAGCGTGATGTAAGATTTCGGAGTAAAGGGCGTCCAGAATGTTTTTGTAGACATTGATAGTGTCGGGATCAAATGGGGCGAGCTTGTGTGGATTTTGGATGACACAAGGCTGCTTTCCCTTTTTGATTTCTGAACCCTTCCCTATGGTAAGATGTCAATAAGCTTTTGATGTTAACACTAGTAGTACTCACTATAAATTTCCTAGACATTTTTTCCCCACCTCTGGAAAGTGGACAAAGGCCCATTGGTTGCTACTGTCCTTCTCTTTTTTTGGGGTCTGTTATGACTGTTGTCATAACTTGATTTGTGGGCAAGGGCACCTCTTCCGAAACTATCGTCTGATGAGGAGTGGCGTTATAAGTGGGAGGATCGTGAGCAAAGGTATCATGGGTAGGAGCATCGTTAGGGGGATGGTAAGCTTCATCCTCAGCCAATAGATTACTTGGAGGGGGAGCATCTCCATAAGGACTGTTGAATAGATTGAATAGAGGATGATTTCCGCTCTCAGGATGTGTAGGAAGGATGGTCATAGGCCTGTGATGGGAAGGGAATTGAAGGGAGTAGTCATAGGAAAAAGGAGCATAATTGTAGCCCTCTTGATCTGGTTGAGCCGCTGGTGGAGGAAGTGGCTGATGCACTTGGGTATAGTTGAGGCCTTGGCTGTTTGAACTAGAGCCTGACACAAAGTTTGTGGTCTGCACATCATATGGCGGATATGAATTATCATTGAGTTCATCCTCAGAATTGGAGAGCTGCCAGTAGCTAGAGGCATCCATGATGATTGGGAGGGCAGGGGAGACAGAGCGCTGTCATGCATGAAACGAAGATCATACATTGACATTCAATAGGATAAGGGTATACTAGTCAAAAAGCTTTTGCTTTAGACTAATTACTCTATGTTGAGGCAAGAGAAGTTAAAAGTGGCAGAAAGCTCGCGTTTCGTTTACTTCTGTTTACATTTATCTTTGTTGACTTTCTTGCTTCTGTTTCTCTTGTTCTTTTTTATTTGTGCACGTTATGTGAGCTTCAGCCACAATCTGAGCTTACATAACATGTAATTAACCCTAGGAGAAGTCATGTGACTCCAGAATTGAGTCATTTGATCTTGGACGATGTCACTCGATGTCATAACTCCACAATGATGTCATTTGATGTCATAGCTCCACAATGATATCATTCAGCTTCACTTTGCTCCACAAATGCTCCACACTGCTCCATAGTGATGTCATTTGCTGTCAAATGAGTCAGAATGAGTCATTTTCCTCCTTTGGTGTTCTTTCCACTTCAATTCAGCATTTTATGCTACAACTACCTTATTTCTTCTGAGATTTGTGTCTCTTTCTATTTTCTTGGTACTATACAGTTCCTGGGATATTTCCCACACCAAATGTATATAAGGAGGCTCAATTCTCTGAGGAGAAATGAGAGACTCCCCATATTGGAGATTTCCCACTTCACATCTATCATCTGAAGTGCAGGCTGAAACTGACAGCCTTACTACACTAAGATTTGATATAATCTTAGTCTTGTGTTATCTTTACTGTTGTTAGGGGCATTTAGTCACCCTAACCTTCTTTTCTAGTCCTTTGTTGGTCTAGAACTGCTGTTTCCTTGCTTTGATTAAGTTAGCAAGGATTTGTCTGGGAAAAGCTTAGTCAGCATCCCACACAACCCATATCTTTTGTTCAAGAGCTATTTGGACAAAACACTCTTCTGGAGATATTCTTGCTTTGATTATGTCAGCAAGGATCTGTCTGGGAAAAGCTTAGTCAGCTTCCCAAATCCACACCACTAAGGACTTTTGCTCCATACCAAAGGTCCCTCGTACATCAAAGGATCTACGCACTTCAGCCAAGTGTTGTGTAGCGCATCCACTTGTATACTTGTCCAAGGACCATTCAGACAAACCATTCATCAACGTAGTCTAGTCCATCTATTCTACGCAGTTCATCGTATCAGGCCTATCGTCTAGGTCTATCCACCCATCCAAAATCAAACCCCATTCCAAGAACCAACGACAGACTGTATAGTTGAGCCTCCCACGAACGACACGTTATCAACCGAGAAAACTAGAAAATCTGTTGACCGTGTACTTGAGGAGTTGGCAACTCTTGTCTTATCAAAGTGTAGTTGTGGTGTCACTACATTTACACGAAAACATATAAGACCCTCAAGTAGTAAGACAGCGCAAGAGAGACAGGGTGGCAGCTAGTTTATGGAAGGTCTTATTGGCTTCAATCAATTGATCAACAACAACATTTTCTTGAATTGGCAAGTGTGATAAGAGGCGCGTGTAAAAGTACCTAAATTATGTCCACAAGGAAGCTGAGGCCAGGAGGCAGGCGAGAGATAATGGATAATGGATAATAATCAGATACATAATTAACACACTTTGAATTGAATTGCAAGGAGGGATTAATCAGGGGGTGATCATCAAAGATAGGAGACACTTACCCAAGAGTTAGGTGTTGGCAGTTATTCCATATTGCAACTTCTCTTTAACACGAGGCTCAGAAGGCTGTGTCCTTTCATGCCTTTGCCTCCTTTTGCCCCAATTGCTACTGTTACCCCAATTGCTGCTGTTGCACCGACTGCTACCATTGCCTTGATCACATTGTTGCAAAAGCCTCAGTTCAAAGCTTGAACGATCCACAACTCTCTTATCTGCAGTCAAAGCTCCCCTGGAATATTGAAGACCTGTAGAAGTACCTGGCCTAGTAGCTTGACGATCAATTAGCATGTTCATGAAAAATCTCACGCTCTGCCATGATGGTCTCCAGTTTGGTATCAGCATATAGAGACTGAAGCAATGTGGTCAATTTCTCTGTTTCCCCAATCTCCAAGAGGGAACACTGGAGGCGAGATTTCTTGCAAGCATGAACCGCTTCCTTGTAGTGAACGGCATGGTGGAAAGTGTCTTGGGAAAGCCCCTTTAGGCCCTCCAGAAACACTTCCATAGTCTAGAAATGTGTCTTAGATCATTTGAGGCATAATATCCAGACATAATAGGGCTGACCTTTGGAGTCATTTCTTCTGTATCTTCATTGGCTCTTCTACCCATCATTTTATCAAAGACATGTTCATTTTCAAAAGATGCTGGACGGGGGTAAGGGTGAAAGGATTGTGTTTGTGAAGTCTTGGGACCTCTCGGAGGTGATATAGCAGCAGCACAGATACTGCTGTCATGGCTCTTGGACTCAGGCGTCAAAGGGAATATTTCCCTGTCATCTTCTGAAATGGTGCTAGCTGCTCAAACTATTGTTATTTTTCAGTGAATCCAAGTGATGAATAAATCATCATTACCTGACCTTCTGCAAGACAATGGTGAACTTGGGGGAGGGGGGCTGGGAGGAGATATGCTTGAATCATGATGAGCAGGGGTGTTGGTAAGACCTATGGTATGCTCAATAAGGGGAGAAGGTTATGATGTTAAATGGGGAGCAGAGCATGATTCAATAGTGTTTGAGTTCATCATGATGGGTTCAAAGCTTGGTAGTGCATGTACTGGGATTCTGGGAATCTAACGTAGGGCGGTGTGCAAAGGGTATGGTTGGTAAATAGACTTTGGTATTTAAAAGAACATTTCTGGTCTTGTTGTCATGATATTCAATCACAGACAAGTAAGATGACTGGCATCCTGGATATGTATTCAGTTTTAACAGATTGTCTCAGCTGTGGTCTCAACACTACCATTATTGTAGCCTCGTAACAAAAACATGCTGACTAACCATGAGAGTGGCAAAGATGAGCAAGAACTTTTGACAAGACAGAAATTTCCAGGTCATGTGACTGTTGAAGCACCAAAGTGGTCACAGTTGCTGACCATGAGAAATTTCTTGCTCATCTTTGCCACCCATGGCAAAGATAAGACCTTTTGAAAAGAAGGAAATTTCCAGGTCATGTGACTGCTGAAGCACCAAAGTGGTCACAGTTGCTGACTGTGAGAAACTTCTTGCTCGTGAAAGATGGGAATTTCCTTGTCACAGCTGTCACCTGTCACACAAGCTGGCAAGTCGGTGTGTTTGAACATACTAGAGACGCAACATGTTTATTGCGTGAAGTCAAGTGGGCATTGTCAGATGGTGGCCCTAAAGACTTCAGCCTTTCAAAATAAACATGGTCATTGGTGGGAGCCTGAATCAGAAGCAAATAAGTGGTTGATCACCTTAATAGTAGATGATAAAATGGCCCGGATCCTCAATGCAGCACAATTGATAGTACATGAGGGGAAGATCATCATGGTGAGGAAGCAAACAAGGGTGAAGCCAGGCTTTTGATTTGTTGTGGCACAGCTATATCATGTTTAAGTCCATATCAAAGTTACTATCATACTTGAATCACCTCTCACCCAGTGAAAACTGGACATGGCCAAATTTGAAAATGGAATTGCATAAAATAGAATATCATGGTTGTTTAGACATATTGATTATCCCATAATATTGCATAATCTTCAAACACACCTCTCAGTTCTGTGCATTCATATCATAAAAACACAGTCCATTTGCTGGTGTTCGTCAATCACATTTTTGGCCGACACAGCGTTTTCACTCGTCAATCAAAGTTTGATGAATCTCATTCAAGTTTCCTCGCTGTTCTTCTTCCCCACCATCATCTTTCCCCGCAGCTTGTCTGCCCTCGCTGCCTTCCTCTAGTGACAGTGATTTCGTGGATTTAGGTATGTTGTTGCTGCTTTTCGCAAATGGTATTGCCTCACTGTTTTCCCTACAGGCTTACAATGGTCCGTGATTGTGCTAGCCACTGATGATAAGTTTTATTTCACTCTCATTTTTCAATAACTTATGTTCACTCATAGCAACAGGAAAAGGTGTTAGACCACAGATCAAGGTATTTTAGTGCTACCTCTGTTGACAGATACTTCTGACACTTTCAAGTTGGTCTACAGTCTTACCATACTAGGGCCAAACAGCTGGTAAGTATGGCCTCTCTCTTTGCTATTGAGTCGCTGAGAATCACTAGGAATGAGACAAGGGCTGGACAAAGAATAGTGACATCACTGACGGCTCAATGTATTAGATGGTCGTCTGCTTCCGCTCTCGCCTGCCTCATTGCCTTATGGTTGTCTGCTCTTGCTTGCCAGCCATGTTACTGTGCTATTCTTGATGTTGCTGCATAACCCCCGCCACACTGATATCATCATATTTCACATTTTTTGATTGCCAGTCAAGTTATTTGTACCATTAGACTATAGCATAATTCACTTGAATACCGATTTTATTTTACATGCGCAACTGAAATCAATGTGGCCTGGGCTTTTATCTTGAAGCTTGAAGGGCTTTCCCGTCAGACATACCCTTTTTAGGCAGTGACCTTTTTCGTCAGGTACTAGATCTGCCACCAGGCCCACCACCCAGCAGCAACTTATTTAATGTGGCAGAGACTATAGTGGCATCCCCCTTCATCTGGGACTTGAGGTATAACTTTCTCATTCCCTCTATTCAACTTCCTGCTTATTCCTCCAGGATTTTACCGTGACCAGCTCTAGGAGCCTAGAGGGCTGGGCCGCTGCTGCCAGCATGTTTCAAGATCAGCCTTTTTTTTTTTTTTTTTTTTTTTTTGAAAAGCAAGTTTATTATATAGTAACCGACTCCGTCTGGCCCTACATAAAGTGCTTATAGCGACACTAAAATGTGTTGTCCGAGGGGAAATGCTACTTACACACACTCTATGATCATAGAGTAGTGTGGGGCTCTGTACGCTACCTGGTATCCTCGTTCTGCGGGGGCCTGGGTAGCTTAATACCCACTTAAACCTCTAGGGTGGTTACCCAGTCTTTTTGGAGGAGTGTGTTTGTGTTTGTTTTGATTACATCATTCCATGTGTTGTGGACTTGTGTTATTGTTTTCTTGTTTCGTCTATCTTTGCTTGCTATCGCTCTATCCAGTTGTAGTGTATTTTCTAATGTGTTAGTCCATCATTTTGTGATGATTTCGTTATTGTGTGACATTTCCTTGATCACTCTTTTACATCTCATGGTCCAGATAAGGTACACCAATTCCGAGATTAGGATGTGGAGTAGCCAAGCTGCCCCTCTTTTTAGTGTGGCTTTTTTTGTGTCATCTTTATTTTTTTTGTTTGGGGTATGTGGGAAGGTGATTGCGCCGCATCCCAGGACAAGTCCTAGTGTGGGGGTTGGCCATTGCCTGTATTTTTTGGGCCATATACATTTTGCTAGTTCCCATATTCTCTTTTTTGTGGGGTTGTCACATGTGATTAATACAGTGGCTCAAAAAAGTGTCCCAATGTTTGTCCAGTTTCAAGTAATTGAATGATGGTGAGCCAAGGTGTGTGAAACTGATGTGGCAGTGCAGACACATTTGGTAGTAATACCTTCTGGCGTGAATCTGAGCTATGTGGCATGGGAAACGGAGCTTACAGATTGGAGATATGATAATTCTACAATTGTGACTCATTGGGACACTTTTTTGACTTTGAGTTTAACAACTGCAATATTTATGATTCTGATGTTTGATGCTTCCTCCCTTACTTTAATCATTGCTACTAGTCTCATAAATATATTTTCCATCAATCCTATACATTTCTGCTTAAAAATATTCCCATACTTAGAGTTTAAAAGTCCAGTTGCAAGACCGAAAAAAGACCGCAACTGGACCAAAACCGGACCAAAAAAGACCGGACCTCGGTCGCCAGTTGCCTCAGGTCCAGAAAAGTCCGGTTGCAGTTGCCTAACTTTTGCAAAAAATGAAAGGCCGGTCCAAGACTGGTTTGAACCGGTCCATTGTGGGACCGGTTGCCTATATATGGGTAGTGCTCATTTAGGCGATTCTATTGGTGGTCTGATCTTCAACATTGGTTGAGATTTGGGAAAGTTACAAGCATTTTAAGAATGGCTCGTATAAATCTGTGGGGCGTGTTTTTAGGCTTGTTGGCACTGAACCAGGGATTGATTTCCAAGCTTAAAAACCTTTACCAGTGTGTTCGTAGACCTCAAAAATGGTATGGAACATCAAATTTAGATAACTCTTGATGATTTATCATGCTCCAAGACTAGCACAAAGATCAGACATGTTAGAACGGCAAGTCAAAATCAGTCAAAATCACTGATTGGCTCATAACTTACCCAAACCTTGAGTGTTCGACAAGATACGAGTAGCTATAGTATCGTGACTAGCAGCACATATTTCGTCAAGACACCTAACCCTTATAACAACTTTTATTTTTCAAAGACAAGCCTGATAACGATTTTTTGTCAAGCTTATATCTTGCTTATATCTTACCCTATTGACAATATAAGACTAGCTATAGTATCGCCTTGACTAGCAGCACATATTTCGTCAAGAAACTTAAGCATAGTAATGACATTTCATATTTGACTCACATGCAGGGCGGAGTTTAGGAACTTTTTTATAATGCTCATATCTTGCTCAGATATTAACTGTTTACTACAAAAATTAGACCGTTGGAATCGTGGGAAGGGGTACTACACTGCCACAGGACCGGTTGTGGTGGCAACCGGTCTAAAACCGGTTGCAGGACCGCAAAAGACCACAAACATCGGTCTTCATGGGTCCAGTCCAGGTTCGCTGATATCGTGGGAATAAAAAGACCGGTCCTGGTCCGGTTGCCTCCAAATAAGGCAAAAGACCGGACTTAACCGGACTTTTAAACTCTAGTCGTTTGACACTATCCCTATTGGCCAGGACCATCTGCCGGGGCCAATGTGAGGGAGGTTTGGTGGTGCGTATCTTACCGTGACCATGTGGTGGTCAGAGGGGATTTGACATATTTGTGAGTCCCAGTTTATGAGGCTTTCAGAGTGTTGATCTGACGAGTATATTCTGTCTAGCCGGGACATGGTGTTGTGGTTACTAGTAAATGTGAACATTCTTTGTTGAGGGTATGTTATCCTCCAGGTATCTTGTATATTTAGGGCTGATCTCAGGTCTCTTAGGGTGTCTATTGCTCTTTTGTTATCAAAGCGGGCAGGAGCTCAGTCTATGGGATCTTCCGTAAGGTTGAAGTCACCGGCCATGAAGTCCATTTGGCCAATATCGTTTCTTTGCCATTCTGTTTTTACCTTCTCCCAAAAGGAGGGGTGTTCACTCATGTCATTCGGTGTGTATATGTTTAGAATATTTATATTTTCATTGTTGTGCCACTTTAGGGAGAGTGCGGCTGCGCGTCCTGGGATTAGTATTTTCATTTTGGCTGAGGCGGTATTGGTGAGTTCTTTGTTAATTACAAAGGCCACTCCGGCTGAACTTCCAGGGCAGGTGGGTTCGTTCATGTTTAGGACCATCAGTCTTCTCGAGAATAGTGTCTATCTGGGCTTGGTGTTCGGTGGTTAGGTGAGTTTCCTGAAGGCAGAGTATGCCAATCTTCTTTTCTCACATAGTTTGGTTGACGGCAGGCCATTTGGAGATTTGACCTGGGCCTAGTTCATGGGATGCGTGTCCTTTGATATTGAGGGTTCTGATGGTTATGTTCGCTCTTGTTTTCTTGTCGGTATTTATGGTGGCCATTCTCATTGGCTCGTGTGCTTGTTGGCGCTGGGGGGGGTATGGTATTTGTGTTTGGGGTTTGTTGTTGCCCTTAGTTTTGGGTGATTCCACTTCCAAGACCTTGAGGCGGGTCATCAGAGGGCCTCCCAGTGGTTTGAGGTGGCCCTCCTCCTTGCCTCGGGGGGCGTGCACCGAGACCAGAAAAAAGACCGTAATGGGGGGGGGGGGGGGGGGGAGTATGTTGGGGGTTTAGCGTGATCGTAGTGCTAATGCTATCATACAATCATGATGTAGCTTAGGACTGACATGGTCTGGTCAATCAGCAGTGGACTATGTTTTCATTTTCGAGGGATATTGAGTGCCCAAAACATTTGTATCGTCTACTAGTGAGAACTTCAGCCTCTCGGCACGGCTCGTCCGAACCTAAATAGATTTATGTGGTCTGGTATACACCATGTGTGGCGAGACTACTTTCGCTTTCCTGGTAGCGGTTCATGTCTCCTTTGAACCTGCCTTTAGAGTCAACATTTCACAATCCATTGGGTTTAGGGCCCAAGTCAGATCTGTTTTGTTTGTGGTTTGGCGGCCGGGTGCTTATTTGTTGTTTGGGATGTGGGGGGGTTCTCAAGGACATGTATATTGGTGGTGGTAAAGGAGTGTTGTGTAATGTGTGCATAGTAGTTGAGTGGGGCTACAAGGTATGTATAGTATTTATGGGTGTGCAGTGGCGGATAGGTGACAACGGTCTTAATGTGCGAGTTGGTAGTGTGAGAGGTTGGTGCTAGTTATGACATCCTCTTCCCAGGATTTTGCTCATGGATAAGATGTCGTTTATCTGGGCTCTATTGTCCTCGTAGGACCATACGTCCTTTACCGTTCGTCATACAGTTTCGTGGCCGGAGGTTGTGAAGCCTGAGACGCAGAATAGGAGGTTGGGGGGGGCGTTGGCAGCTAAAGGGGAGGGATTTGATTGTGATGTCCGTTGCGGACCATATGCGCTGGGTGACTAAGATGTCTCTTGTCTTGACTGATATGCCGTGGACAAGGAAGCATGTGGGGAATTCCTTGGCATCTTTCCCTCCGTGAGGTTAGGGCGGGGAGACGCGTACCGGGGGGGCGGGGGGGGGGGGGGCTTCTTGCTGGATGAAGTTGGTGATTATAGAAATGTTTGCTCTTATGTGTTTTGTAAGGACAGCGGCTGATTCATGGACCTTTTCCCGTGTAGTCAAAGACTCAGATTATGAGTTTGAGATATTTGACTTGGAGCCAGGCGAGAAGGACTTTGTTATCTAGGTGGTCGAATGCTTGAGCCGAATGTGACATGTGCGTCAGCGGGAATCTGCCAATTGGTACTGGGGTAAATTGGGGGAGCACAGTGATGTTGTTTGGTCCGTCATGTTTGACGACCGAACAGTTCCTTTCTGCGAGGGCAATGTGGGCCAGGATGGCCTGGTCTTCCTCAGATGGTGAGAAGGTGGGTTCTGTGGTAGCCGTTGAGCTCATGTTGGGATCTTCTACAGGGGCGGTGTGCGCATGTATGGAAAGAGCTAGTTTACTTCCCTCTACGGGGTGGGCATCCTTGGGCAGGTGGGCTGTGGTGCTGTCATGGCAGTGGGGTTTAAGGGAGGGGGGGGTGCACGAATTATTCTCACAGCGGGGGTTGGAGTGGGTGGGGAAGTGGGCGATGCTGGAGAGGGTGGTGTTTGCGAGGTGGATTTGTCATTGGGGTTTTTATACGTGTACACCTCTATGAGGTTTGTGGTTGGATTGGTATCTTGTTTGCTGGTGGTTTAAAGTCTTTTTATTTTATTTTTTGTGGTTTTTCTTAGTGGGCTGGAGTTTCCAAGTTGTCTTATGGGGGTTGTCTGGTGAGTATAGCAAGATTCTTCTTTGGTCTTGGGTTGGGCGTGGTTTGGGTTTTTTAAAGAGGGGTGGGTTGTATTATATATTATATTGAGAGGCCAGTGGGTGAGTGTGAGCGACTGTTGCTCAAGCTTGCCCACAAAATTGTGTGGGAAAAACCGCCATGGTAGTGGTACAGGTTCAAGTGCCTCCAGCCTTGTTTTTTAAATTACTATTTAAACAAGTGATTGACTTATTTCTTACCCGCTAACATGGTTCCCAAATTAGGGAGTCAACTACACAAGGCGCTGGGAAGCAGGTCAGTCCCCACCACAGTATAAAATAGGATCCATCATATCACGGTTAGTAGTAGTCCCCATCCCCTCTGGATAGCATCACTGCGGCTGTCACAGCTGGCCTGCATCTTTAATATTGACTCTTCTCATCTCTAGTATATCCTATCTAACTATCCAGGGCTTGGAGTAGAACATGGCTCATGTCCTTGACACTGAAGAAGGCGTTGACGGGGGCTACCCTCCATGTTGGAGTCAGTCTACTCAACCAACCCAACTTGAAGAGGCATCAACAGATGCACCATCTTCTAGAGAGGCTAGACAGATGAAAAAAATTGCCCAACTGGAGGGGAAGCTGAAGATCCTAGAATCTGGTCGTGCAGTAAAAGACAGGTAGTAGTCCTTCAACTTAGCTTTCTTTATGTCTTTATGTCTTTACTCACCACTGATATGAACGACTGTCTACAGGCAAATGAACTATTATGTTGCTCAAGGAAGAGCCATTAGACATGTTGTCAGTTTGTTTGACAACATTGAACAACTTATTAGCAAAAATGACAGAAGGTACTATGAAGAGGAGGGTGACATTACTATCGAGTTGGTTTTCCATCCTTAATATTTGAATGTTGTTGATCAGTTTGTTTATATCTTGCTAGTCAAGAATGTTTGCAGTCAGGATATATTACTCTATTACACACACTGAAGTGGTTTGAGAAGAAGACATCGGACATGAATCATGAAGAATATATCCAAATGTTAAAAATGGTGAGTGTTTCTACCTCCGCAGTTGCCTTGGTAGTGACAAGTCTTTCCTTAGCTTCACCAGGGAGCTGATGGTGTCAGAGGAGATGATACCTCTAAACTCAAAGCTCTTGTTGCAGAGTGGGTCAATGGGGAATTCAAGCCAGATCCACGCCTTGATCCCGATGATAAGCATTGCCATGGATTCATGAATGAGGCTTGCGGCAGGATGCTTTACCCAACCGAGCTTGATTGGAATAGTGAGACGTAAGTACTGAGATTCAAATTAATGCTAATAATTTGCCAGTGTAAAGGCAGAGATTAGAAATCGCACATCTGGTCATATTATGACAGATCTCTCTTTTCCTACCTTCCTGTACAAAAAGTATACTGCCAACATAGACAATTTAGAGGAGGGTCTGTTTAAGGGTAAAATTCTAGTTCAGGTTTGTTTTATTTAAACAACTCTTCATATTTCTATTTCTCACAATTTTGTAGGCGTACAAGGCGGTCTTCATGTCTCCGTCCTCAGCAAAGAATGTTGAAGGTGATGGTGATGGAGCAGATATCATTCAGAACAGCTCAGAGGAGTTCCTCTAGACTCAAGGTCAAGAAACATGTTGCTCGCATCATTCAGATGAGGAAAGTCACTCCACACTCTGTTGCATATATAGCATGTCAAGTGAGTGGTCACAATAGTACAGTGGCTCAAAAAAGTGTTCCAATGTTTGTCCAGTTTCAAGTAATTGCATGATGGTGAGTCAAGGTGTGTGAATATGATGTGGCAGTGCAGACACATTTGGTAGTAATACCTTCTGGCTTGAATCTGAACTATGTGGTGTGGGACACGGAGCTTACAGAGCGGAGATATGATAATTCTACAGTTGTGACTCATTGGGACACTTTTTTGACTTTGAGTTTAACAACTGCAATATTTACAGTAATGCACCGTCACTTGCGTTTCCACCATCACTTGCGTCGATGCACAACAACATTGTCAAATCACATTATTTAGACACAATTCTTGCTGATGTATTTTCATGGCATGTAGAGCTATGTATGGCTAGTATAATATCTCAAATCTGCCAGGAGGAAAGGTCACGATGTTGCAATTTATAGCTGAAATTTCACTTTTCTGTACATAGCACCTTTGAATGATTTTTGTGGTGCACTCAAACTTCATATATAAATGAAGATTACCTTTACTGACATCTGACATGTGTTGTTTGTAAGGATCATAGCATTCCTGATGTGCCAGTTCAATGCCGGTGAAGGGTTACACGAAACTTCACAATCAACGAGTTATCATATCTAAGTATGTTATGCATGACAAATATTAGCTAAATCAGGGTGGGCACATTAGGATCTGGCACGTCACGTACTAACAAAAATCTTTCCTACAAAACGCCTGGTATTGCCCGCTCTGTAGCAAAGAAGCAACAGATGGCTCGTGCTGAGCAAGAAAAAGCTTATGCAGAGGCGATGAAAAAATACCGTGATGAGCAGAAGAAGCCTGAAAGCAAGAGGAAGAGCAGAAAGGCCATTTGCAGAGATGTTGTGGAGAAGTGGAAAGCGATGAAAAAAACTGTTACTGTCAGTGCTGATACACTTCAACAAAGGCTCGAGGGAGGACGGACCTGTGGTCAGTTCAATGCAGAACAAAATTTGTGGCTTTCACCTGAGGAGGAAGAGAGTGTTGTTGCATACTGTATTGAACTCAGAAACCGAGGATTCCCTCTCAATCACTCTCGACTCAAGTTTCACATCGACATGCTCCTAGAAGCTCGCCTTCAGTCCAACTTCCCAAAAGGTGGGGTGGGAAAGAACTGGACCGAGTGATTCATTCTGCGCCATTCCGCACGTCTCAGTTAGTACTGGAGAAAACCTTTGGATACTGCTCGTGGACGAGCTGTTAATCCATCTACCAACAAAGCATGGTATGACATTTTGGGCAGGACCATCGAAACTGAAGATATTGAAGATGACTGCCTTTGGGCAGCTGACGAGACAGGCTTTCAGCCAGGCGGAGGACTCAAGGAGCGGGTAATCGGAGATGCAAATAGGAAGACTCAGCATCAACAGCGAGACAGAAATTGAGAAAATATCACAGTAATGGTTACCATCTGCGCAGATGGTGAAGAGATTCCTCCAACCATTATCTACAAGGGTCAGACTTTAATGACGAACTAGCACCAGGATAATACTTTGAATGCATCATGAGTGATTCAACACACAAACGAAAGTGTTTGCTTACCTCCATCAAGTGTTGCACATTCCCCGAAAGGATGGACTGATGGGGTCATCGGCCGTCTGTGGATTGAGGATTTTGACAAGAAGACTCGCGAGAAGGCAAACGGGCGAGCACGGCTTCTTATTGTAGATGGCCACAATTCCCACTACATGAAGGAATTCCTTGACTATGCTAGGGAGAATAAGATTCATGTCCTATGCTATCCGGCACATGCAACTCACGTGTACCAAGGTCTTGATGTTGTTGTTTTCGGACCACTGAAATGGTACTGGACACAGGAGAGAGATGCATTCAAAACTGAAAAACAACAGAAGGTTACCAAGGCCAACTTCGTGTCCATCTATGAAAGAGCTCATCATAAAGCACTCACCCCCAAAACAATTTGTGCTGCCTTTCGCAAGACAGGTGTCTGGCCACTTAACCCTAATGTTGTCACCAGCGACATGATGGCACCGAGCCTCAAAATGTCCTCAGTTGGGCTGTTACCACTGCCGCAACCAAGTCCTGTCCGCATCGTTGCTAAGGTCATGCATCAGTACCAAAGAGATTCAGTCTCCGTTAACGAGATCCTGCCTACCGACAAGGACCCATTATTATCACCTGTTCAGGCGTCAGCAGACTCTCCGAGATTGTCAAGTGCAGCTCACAAAGCTGTGACTGAATTGTCAGCGACATCAGCAGCATTCTTGGTTGCAGAGACACCCGTACATTCATCACACCGACTTCCAGCATTCGTTCTGACTCCGCTAACACCAACATGTAAAAGGAAACATGATCTGTTGGACTGCGATCCTGAATCGGAGAAGGAACGGATGGACCAAGAGGCACTAAGGGATGCATACAGACGTGAGTCCAAATACAAAAGTGCGCTCCTTGGGATGCAGTCAACAGTAGTCCCACAATCAATGTTCTGCGACCGCTTATCTAATCAGCTTGCAGCACAAGAGGAGAAGAAAAACGGCAAGAAAAATGCACCATTGGTGGGTGATGGGATACCAAGGTTACTCACTGGTGATGAGTTCTACAATCAAGTATCTGAGCATCGAAGAGCAGTAGAGGAGGAAGCAGCGGCAAAGGAAGTTCGTCAGATCGAAAGGGAGGGGAGAGCAGCAGCCATGGCAGTATGGAAGGAAGCGGAGGCAGCACGGCTGAAGAGAAACAAGGAACGTCGAGCCACATACAAAGAAGAAGTGAGGTTGTGGGAGGAGGAGAGAGATTGTGCCAAGGTCGAGAAGCGTCGACCAAGGTGGACAAAACCAAAACAGGGCAAATTAGAGTCGCCAATACCTAAACCGACTCTTGACGATGTTGAAGAAGACGACGAACGTGGTGTGAACGAAGACGAGGACATTGACGGCAATGATTCTGATGGTGGGAGCTCAGAGGTTTGATCGGCTGATCGCTTATCAGCAATAATTAATCACGTACAATTAGTTCTTATCGTTGAGTAATACCATTTTTGGGACCGACGCAAGTGACAGTGGAGGGTTGATAAAGGCCTTATTCTTGATTCATTCACCACTCTACAACACATGTTCTGATGCTCTCAATATTCTATCATACACAATAGTTCATGTATTAGAAAGTAATTGTCAATCACAATTTTTTTTAAATGTGTTGTTGTGTTGTGAGACATTCTCAAAGTTTTACCGACGCAAGTGACGGTGCATTACTGTATGATTCTGATGTTTGATGCTTCCTCCCTTGACTTTAATCATTGCTACTAGTCTCATAAATATATTTTCCATCAATCCTATATATTTCTGCTTAAAAATATTCCCATACTCTTCTCCACATCTCTCCTATAGCTCAAATAGCCCCTGTAGATGGTTTTGATGTTTTCAACAATGTCCAATAGGGTTTATGGTCATGAAAATTGTTGCTAATGATAACAAAGTAATACTATGGTCTTCAAATGATCTTGTGACTAACTTTGAGGTATATTTGATACGCCTGTACTACTACCGCTTAGAGGATTCCGAGTTCTTACGGACCATGATAAATAGTCATGTCATATTCTGCCAATATCACTTCCTTTTACTCCCTTGGATTTTATATCTAAGTCCGTGTGATCAACAAAGTCCCCTTAGTCTTCCGTGTCGCAACGGACCTCATTCTGTTCCACGGATCACTTCCGGTAGCTCGTTACCTCGTTACCTCGAAACCTTGCCACCTCGATACCTTGACAATTGTACCACTAGATATCTGTTCCGTCAGAACCGTCTTCCATCCGGACATTCCATTCTTACATTGGACTCTCTTCCGCGCATCTGCCACACAGATCTTAAGCCCGACGGATTGATTCCTTCACATTTACTGCAAAGACTTCCTTCAGTAGCAATCCCCTTGGGACGAGCTATTATACTCGCACTCATATGGATCAGTAGTCTACTCTAACAGGCTACACAGAATCACTTTCGCTCAGCGCCCTACTGTGGTACTCGGAGACGGCTCTTCTGATTCAACAGGCTGGATGCTCATAGCAATCTCAGGGCATGCCGCCTGCACTGGCACAGAAGGTCCATCGCACTGTGACGTCGCCGAAGTACTACTAGTCTGCCAATTAAAAGGTTCGTCATCCTATCTGCAATCCTATTGGATCTGTCACAACTTACTTGTTTCTTAGCAGACATGTGTGCCGCACAATGTTCTGTGTGCTTTGCTTGTGATGCAGAACACTTTCTTGCTGCCGCCACAATAATGAGGTCCTTGATGTGATTGGACTGCACATGTAGCAGTGGGAATATGTCCTGCCATGGCATCCGCAGCACATGCTCAGTGATAGTGTAATGAGGGACCACTGCAAAAATTTCTGCCTTGATCACATCAGGAAAAAGGGAATTTTTCTTAACAACACTTATGGTGACTTGAAGGTGATTCTAAGTAAGATTCAGTAGAATTCTGCTAAGTACGTCATTGCTTAAAACAAGTAGGGTCTTCCGATGAATATGACTTATTGTTACACTTATCAGCGCTTGACATAAGTACACAGTTAAGCAATGACATTAAGTGTGACTCATCATGTCAGATTCTCTCAAAGACACATTGTAAGCTAAATCAAAATAAGCAGACCAGAAGTAGAGGGATTCAGCTCTAAGCAGCCACATAGGTCCAAGTATATATTTATATTTTGTCTTTAAGGCTCCCAAGGTTACAAAATCAACGGTAAGTGTAGAATTCAGACAATAAAGCGGTGAGAATCATGTGTATTCATACCATGCAAAAAACATCCAAGCATATCTTTCAAGTTAAGACTCCCAAGTTCTACACAGTTGATAGGTAAGTGAACAATTCAAGCACTCACAAAACTGTTCAAGTCGGATGTATACCATTAAGATCGTGATCAAGACAAAGCGGTCAGGAAAAGCATCAATTCAAGTGGTGACTAAGACAAAATGCGAATGAAGACGGCCAAGCGAAGGAAATAAGCGTGATCATAAGAACTGCCAGAGTTGAATCAGGTCAGTAAGTGAATACAGCGCTGGCAAGCAAACCACCGGCAGAATGACAAGAACAAATGTTACTACTCCACGTCAGAGCCATCCGAGTCTTCGGACCCAGACTCGGACTCCGAGATGTCCACGAGCTGGGCGCGTTCGTCGAAGTCTTCATCATCCACAGCGTCATCGACGGCTCTATCGTTGCCAGAACGATGGCTCTTCTTGGAAAATTCCTTCGCAGAAGTGATGATGGCTTGGAACTTCTCCTCTCGGAGGCTTTTCACGATCGACTTCACATATGAGCGCGTGGAAGAACCCCAGGTGACGTCATTGAAGCCCGTTTGGCGATTGGAGACTTTGCCGGTTGAGTGATTGAGCGTCTTCGGCAAGGGTATAGATTTGCCCTTGGCAGCGAGAACCATTTCGATGGTTATGGTACGAGTAGCGATAAGCGTCAATGCTCGTTCAACCTAGTAGTAGCAATGAGTGATCAGCGAGGTGTGATTAGAAAATAAAATAAAAATATATTACCGCAGCACATGACAGTGCTAGACCCCCAGCAGGATTCAAGTCTTCTTCCGGCTTGTCTAGTAGTCCATGTATCTTGCGAGCGCCGTTGATAGCAGTGAAGTGGGCGCCAAATGTTTGCACCACGAAGGCACCTTGATAAAGGCCGCGGAACTTCTGTATTGCATGTTAGTACTAGTGGCACAGCGACAATAACAGAGGCAATGAATAGAGATAGTGAGAAGCACGTACAGATTTATCATCACCGTTTGCCTTCTTGTACAAGAAGCGAAGCTTGTCCAGCGCGTAAGTAGCGAATTCGACACGATTATCATCGGAGTGCTTGAGTGTGTCCTGGGACTCGAGGTATGCGATGACGATTGCAATGGCTGCTGAGCCGATGAAGCTTCGATAGGAGTCAGCAACACGCTGGACAGTCTATAGTACCAGGTTGAAATTAGTATTGCCATTGAAACATATGAACAGACTTACTATGAGATACACGGTGCTCGTGCTTGTGACTGTGCACGAGATGTTGGGGAAAATTGCGTCCCAGATCACCTGCAATTTCTGGCAGGCCAACTTGGGGGGAACTTCCCAGGGGTTAGCCAGAGTTGCAACGTATTGCATGTAAGTAGAAACAAAGACACGGCGCCAAAGCTTTTGTTCAACACCATCCGGGAGATCGTTGTTGCCAGGTTTCTTCGTGCGCTCGGCTTGACGAGCTGGGGGCTTGCCAGGCGAATCCTTGACGAGAGCCTGTACAATATGATGCGGTTATATTATAAGGTCAACAACTGACTTTAATGTTAAAAAAATAAGAAGACACTTACCGAACTTGAAACTCGTTTTTTCCCTTTGGGAGGGCTAGCAACTGCGGCCTCTCGTTCGAGACCCTGGGTCTCATCTTCATCTGAGAGTCCTCCGAGTCCATCATGGAGTTGCAGAGTATCTTGCTCTTTCGGTTCCTGCGTGATGGGGATAGCGTGAGAAATCAACACGTTTTCTGTCAACACCGAATTGGTGGATGAGCGAGTGCTGGCATTGGTCAGGGGGGGAAGGCGGCGTGAACTTGTGCTATTTTTGAATATGCTGGGCTGGCTGGTGGTGGCCTTAGTGGGCTTTGCATTTTTCGGGATGCTTGCTGCCCAATCGTTAATGCCAGTGGAAAAGTCCTTGCCATTGGGAGTCGAGTCACTGAGGAAAAAGTAATATAGAGTTGTTTCGTCGAGAGTGAGCTCAAGCATGATAAAGGGTAAGAAGAAAAGGGCTTACCTTTTCGAACTCGGCGGAATCCGTTTCTCATCAGAACGTGCTTGACGGCTAACGCTGATCTTCTTATCATCTGCCAGATCTGCCTTCCCCTTCCCCTCCTTCTCCTTCTTCTGCTTCTCCTTCCCTTTGCCCTTCTTATCAACACGACCTGGAGCCCCAGCCATAGGAGTAGCACCGCGGTCATATTCACTCAAGATGGGCATGGTCCACTGAGGTGGCTGCCTTCCCGGAGGGTGACTGGTGATAGGTTCGTCCGAGTCGTTGTTCAAGCGAGCAGCCGGAACTGACTGTGCTGATTTTTTACTGGTGGCCTTCTTAGATGCCTTCGTTGAAGGCCGATCAACGACCATAGCATCGTCATCCTGCTGAACAGATGCTGGCTGTTTGCTGGGAGCTTTCTTCGGCGTTGCGTCGACAACAAGGATGTCCGAGTCGTCTGAGTCGTTCGAGTCATCGGAATTGAGGCTGATTGTGCTGTGAGGTGCGGTTTTCTTCCTATCTGCAGCCTTACTCTTCCCTGACATATGAGTTTGCTGGACCGCTTTGATAGCATCTCGTACAGAACTCTTCGTCACCTTCCCTGCCTTCTTCCCGCTAACTTTCGTCTTTTTCCTGGGCGGCGACGACGGCATTGCACTATCAGACCCATCTGCGTCTATGTCCGAGGTCACCGTGCCTGAATGTTGGGTTGGATCGGGGTTGAAGGCGCTGCTATCAGCAGCCGCATCATCCATCTCAGCATCCGACAGAAACCCGTTGTCCTCCGCAGCGGGAGTCTGTACAATTACCTTCTGCTTGCGAGGAATTGGCTTTGGCCTTGGCCTTGGTACCGAAGGTGCAGCTCGTGCATCACTCATCTCGGCATCTGAAGGAGGCGTAACCTTCTTCTTGGTAGCAGGAGGCGCCACAACAGCCTTCCTCTTGCTTGGGATTGGCTTTGGCTTGGGCAGCGCAGCCCGCGGTGTAGCATCGGTCACCACATCCTGGTCCGCCTGGTTCTTCTCATATTTAGCAACACGTTTGATGCTAGCTCTCTTGGTGCGTTCTTTCTCTTCTTTAGCATCTAACTTAGACTGACGCTCAGCAGCTACTTCTTCTGCAGTACGGCGTTTCTTCTTCGGGGTTATGTCTGGGATACCCGGATGCTGAGTTGCATTTTTTGCACGGGTGACACGTCGAGTAGACATAGCAGGAGTAGATGGGGGCGAGCTTGCAGGACGCAAAGGCTTTATCAAGAAGACGCGTTTACAAGTAAGATGTTCGAATCGGGACTTCAATGTAATTTGACTTGCTAATTTGCCACGCCTCAACAGCACGCTCTTCGGCCTGAGTGCCCGAGTTCCATTCCTTCATATCTCCACGCCTTCGACCATATATTTCTACTTATCGATGTCGAATTCTTTCCGAACTTGCCAGGGCTTGAAGGAGACGACAATCACCGACTATCAACATCGATACCAACAATTCAAATCTTCATTGGTGACCAACATCCTAGTACCAGTAATGTTTCCTCTAGCTCCTAGTAAACTGTGGTGCGCTGACTGCTGTATTATAGATGCTACTATGTTTGCCGTGACTCGCTGCCTCAGAAGATTGGAAGGATCAGGCGCACCTTGTGTGTGTTTAGACTTGAGGGGGGGGGGAGTCTCACTTCTGTGGCCTTCGCATGTCAAACGCATTCCGTCATGCTCTTGGCCTTCCTCTCATCAAGGTGGACGATTGTGATATGCTTAACTTGAATGGTGAGGTTTCCATTTAATGTCCGGTTGGTAACTGCGGTGTGCTGACTGCTGTGTTATAGATGCTATGTGTGCCGCAACTCCCTGCTTCAGAAGATTGGAAGGATCAGGCGCACCTTGTGTGTGTTTAGACTTGAGAGGGGGGGGGGAGTCTCATGTCTGTGGCCTTCACATGTCAAACGCATTCCGTCATGCTCTTGGCCTTCCTCTCATCAAGATAGGTGATCGTCTTCGCATGTCAAACGCATTCCATCATGCTCTCGGTGGTGGCTGGAAGTTATTCATGGGCGCGCCTTGCATCAACCCTGAACACATCGTGTTGTGTGGCTGGAAGTTATTCATGGGCGCACCTTGCATCAACCCTGGGCAGATCATGTTACCATTGGCTACTTGTAAGTACTCGCATGCATGATGTTCTCCTGCGCATTTACCAGGCCTTGTATAAAGTCAACTCGAAGTTACACCTCCGACGCCAGACTCATGGGCCCCATTCGAGTCTACAATACCATCGGCACTATCTTATGATGCGGGCCAATGGCAACCTTCGTGCGCACAATATACACAACCTTGGCCGCCCTCAACCCACGCTACCATGCCTAGTGACGGGCTGTATCCGCCGTTTTTACAACAGGTCAGGGCGCACCACTCATATGCAATCCCAGCATCCACTGGCATCTGAAGAACCCGACGTCCCGTCATCACACCATTCCTCCTCCGAGTCGAGTTCACGACGTTCCCAGTCATCCCGACCTGGCACCGGACATGCTGCAACAAGCTCAGCACGCATGCATTCACGCAGCCCAACTCAGACTAGCGCAGGTGACGAACAACTTGAAGCACCTGGGAGTCGCGACGATCAAATGGAGTTTGACTTGCCAGAGTCAAATGGACGTGGGTATGGCTTTCATGATGATGCTGCCAATGAGGCAGGTATGAACAGCTCAGATCAACGCCCTTCAAGTGGTGCTGGTTCCATTGGCCAGGCGAGTCGAGATGGTAGTGTTCCTCTTCAAGTTCCTGGTGTTACCAGAACATATCATCCTAATATCAATGGTGCGTGTTAATTTCACTTGACGCTCATCCAAACTTGTGCTCACTGTATACTCTTCTCCATATGAAGGGAGAATTTGCGACGAACACGGAGATGACATACCACCGAATACTCCGCCACCTCCGCGTCCATCAAATCGTGGACCAGACAACTGGACACCATATGCTAATCGAGTCGAATTCGAAGTCGCAGACTTCCTCTACCGTCGCAACCAGATGTCGGGGGGCGATATTGACTTTATATTCAACCTGTGGGCCGCCTCATTAGCGGCTCATGGCGAAACACCGCCCTTCACAAACCACGTTGAGATGTACAACGTCATTGATTCGACGCCTCTAGGTGACGTCGCCTGGCAGAGTTTTAGCTCTGAATATAATGGTGCTCTACCTGAAGGTGACATTCCGACATGGATGACATCCGAGTATGATGTGTGGTTCCGAGATCCTCGGATCCTCGTGCACAACATTCTCTTCAACCCAGACTTCGAAGGCGAATTCGACTACGCTCCGCTACAGGAGTATGATACCAGCAACGGAGCACATCGCTTTCAGGACTTTATGTCCGGTGATTGGTGTTGGAAGCAGGCCGTAAGCCATTTTTCATCCTTTTTCCAATTTTCTCATCTCTCACAATTCACAGGATTTGATTGCCAAGGATCCCAATACAATTGGATCTATGTTCGTTCCAATAATCCTTGGCAGCGACAAGACTACTGTCTCCGTCGCTACTGGACACAACCAGTACTGGCCGGTTTATATGTCGATCGGCAACATCCGCAACAACGTGCGACGTGCACACCGCAACGGTGTTGTATTGCTGGGCTTCCTAGCCATCCCGACAAGTACGTGTTTCAATTTGATGTTGTCTGTTGCTGGCGCTAATTAGATGCATATATTTAGCTGACAAGGAGTCCGCCAAAGACGCACACTTTCGAAAATTCCGCCGTCAGCTTCTCCACTCATCGCTGGCGAAGATGCTGGAATCCCTCAAACCAGGTATGACAACACCCGAGGTTGTACGCTCCCCCGATGGTCATTTTCGACGTGCAGTGTATGGCCTTGGACCATATATTGCCGATTATCCCGAGCAAGCATTGCTCGCTTGCATCGTTCAAAACTGGTGC
>NW_024539430.1:0-38946 GCF_016758775.1 Suillus clintonianus
CAACGCATTAGAAAGTGGGCTAGGGTGATGAGTGGGCAAGCTCATATGAGACGGCCGGAGGTGAGTAGCACTTCACCTCATACAGCCGCCAGCACTTAACCCTGTCACAGTCCCACTCGATCATCCTACCACGTGAATCAAATCATCGCGATTTTAGAGGCACACGACCCGACAGCTGGCGATGTACGCAGGGCAGCTTAATGGAGTCCTAGCTTCATGGTGGTTGGTCCAATCGTCACAAGGCCAGTCTGCCCACATTTCTTCAAGTTATCTCAAAGTCGCTATTTCTCTACTTTTCATGTCTTCCAATCTTTGAAGAACGCCAGCACAGCGGCTTATTCGAAGACTCTTCTCTTGCCAAAGACTTCATTTCCACTCTGGGTAGACTCAGCAAAGTCCGAGTCGTTATATAAAAGCAAGACTTGCGAACAAC
The DNA here is from genome assembly GCF_016758775.1 of Suillus clintonianus. NCBI lineage: Eukaryota > Fungi > Basidiomycota > Agaricomycetes > Boletales > Suillaceae > Suillus > Suillus clintonianus. The sequence goes on from NW_024539430.1 coordinate 434, forward strand.
TGTATCGATGGCAGGTGCGTTTCTCAAAATTGACAATGCTTCTTGTTAGACGCAGCAGTATGTAGACTCAGAATGTGCACGGACCACTCTTTGTTCTGCCGCTCGACAGCCCTCCTTACGCGAACGGTCGTACTTGCGACAACGTTATATTTTCCTAAATTGGCATTTGTTCAGGTGAGCCTCATAGTGATGTACAGTACAGTACTTAATGTTCTCCCCAATAGGCAACGCGGCTTTTGAGTCTATCAGGGTCCAGCATTGGTTCCGACCGACATATAATATGGGAGCTGGTTAGCTCTATCCCTCGTCTCGCTTCTTCCCTTCCTCCCTTGAATATTGAGCAGCGCACCTCTATACTCATATCAATCATTTTGTCTGCCTCTATGTCACACGAGGGCAGCACATCGGAGCCGCATATCCAGGACCAAGGCAGCATGTCACACGTCGAGGACTGGCAGGACGATCACAGCCAACGATCACAGGCAGCTGCAGCATCTCTGCAGGCCCGACAGAGACGCAAAATTGCGCAACTAGAGGCAAAACTTGGGACTTTAGAATCAGGGCGCGCGGTCAAAGAAAAGTAAGTCTACTATTGCATGTATAGAGTTGGCTGCGCTCACTATCTGCAAAGGCAAACGAACTACTATGTGGCGCAAGGAAGAGCGATTAAGCGTATCGTTACTCTATTTGACACTATCGAGGACCTTGTCACCGAAAATGACCGAAGGTGTGATGTTGAGGAAGACGCAGAATCTAGCCTCGAGTAAGTTTGGCGCCTTTGGAAGCTCCCGGTGAATGCTACTCATCTGCCTTTTTATGTAGTGAAGACCGGCTACAAGTAGGGTATGTTACCCTCACGGCTACTTTGCCGTGGCTTCCTACGAAGGCTGCAGAGTTGGACAATGAGGACTACTGTCGCATGTTGAAACTGGTTAGCTTTTCCTAGTATGTCAGTGATTACTTTGGTGGTGCTGAGTCCTTGTTTAGCTTCGACAGGGGGCTGACGGTGCTCGGGGTGACGATACCTCAAAGCTCAAAGCTCTTGTCGCTGAATGGCTTAACCGGGAATTCAAGCCCGATCCTCTGATTGACGCTGACGATAAACACTCTCATGGGTTCACCAACGATACATGCGGCAAGCTACTCTGCCCAGCTGAGCTTGATTGGAATAATCCCGTGTAAGTAGTACACTCGGAATGTCGAAACAAGCACTCATTATTCATTAGCATAAGGGCAGGGATTCGAGATCGCATAGATGGCCATATTGTGACTGATCTCTCCTTCCCGGCTTTCCTGTACGATAAGTACACCGCCAATCCGAATGACCTAGAGGAAGGTCTTTTCAAAGGCAAAGTTCTTCTTCAGGTTTGTCACTAGAGCAACCTTATCATTGTGATCTCGGACTCACCGGTTTTGCCAGGCTTATAAAGCTGTATTCACGTCACCTTCCTCGGCAAAGGATGTCGAAGGGGACGGTGATGGCATAGATGTCATCCAGAATAACAGACGCGCCAAGAACTCTGTCTTCGGAGTCAAAGTCAAGAAACACGTCGCGCAAATCATCCGGATGAAAAAAGTCACTCCTCGCTCGATCGCGTACATCGCGTGCCAAGTAAGTCTTAATGTTTGACGAGCCTGACAACAGACGATGACCACATGACAGGTTCGATTTGCACTTTCGTCTGTTACCTCATGGCGGTCTGTTGACGGCGACTTCGACTATGAACAATTCTGGCGCTCCATTGTGGACTTCTTCGAAAGGGCCCCTGGTCGAGCAGCACGGCGCAGGGTTGATGTACTCCTCGAATGGTGGACCAGGTGTGTAATACACGCTCCCGTCATAAGCTTCACCTCAAATTATTATTTAGAAAGGTATTCGGACGGAACCACCGCAATGACCTCACCAGTACAGCAAAAGCCAACATGTCCATCAACGCTCTTGCAAGGCAAAGGGCACAACGAGATGACGCTGCTTTTGATTCATCCTGATCCGCTAGCTCAGAAAGTCTGGTTTTTCGACAGGCCGGCGTGTCAGGACGGCGTTTCGACCGGCGGCAGCTCGGCAAAGTCTAGCGGGGCTTGAAAATTTACATCAGCCTACGCACCAATATTGAACTTTGAACGGTTGGTTATCTTATCTTCCTCAGTCGTGTCCGCCGTCATATCTTCTTCAGCTGCATCCGCCGCTCACCCTATTCATGCGCCAAGTCAAAGTGCAGTGTGGCGAGTGCCCTGCACTCCTCGTACCATTCATCTGCAAGACTGGCTCACATATTGGACAGTGGGCTATCCATGTGAGTAGTTTTTATTCTAACCTTTCAATACTCGCTCATGACAATCAATCAGTGTTTCGCGCTCAACCAGCATGCCAATGGCAAAGCTTGGTGGTACTTCTGGCTGCCTGGTACTGCACCTATTGGCCTTCCCATCCCTCCGCCTCAGCCTCCCTCGTTCGTTTCTTCTCCCACTGCCTCTCCGCTGATTGCCTCCGGTTCGTCACAAATCCCTGCAGGCCCGCTTCTTGTCCCTGGCTCGGCACAAATCCCTGCAGGCCCCCTTCCAAGCCAGCCTGAGGAGGGCATGTGCACTATTCCTTCGTGCCGCAAAGGAACACCTGCGAGGGGCCCACTCTGTGAGAACTCAATGTGCAAGTACCACTGCATCGAAAATGGTGGCTGCACGACCGCTGTCAAGCACCGGATAGAGTTCGCGAGCGAGCGCCAGAAGGAAAAGATGAGGGTGCCTCCATTATCCGTACTCACTGCACCGCTCGCACCGCTAACTGCAAATGATGTGGAGCGGGAGCCTGAGGTCGAAGAGGTTGAAGACTTCAGCTTCGATGCTGACCTTGAGCTGGCACGATCACGCTCTCTTGAGGACCTGATGCCTGCACCGTCTTTTTCCAATGCTATGTCCTCCTCCTCTCCGCTCGTGACATCATCCTCTCAGCTGCCTGCCATGCGGACTATCTCCAAGGATCCGAAATCGGTCACCCAGCCGTCGGGGAAAAGCTCAGCCAAGGCCAAAGCTCAATCAAGGCCACAGCGGACCACGCATATGAACGAGACGTGGTATGGTACCTACAAGCACAGCGGGCAGCCAACTGAGCGGATGGAGAAAGACCGCCAACGTGCTGCTGACGAGCTGGCCATCAAGCGCACTCTGGATGTGATGTGGTGGGACAAGGATCGTCAACCTCCTGTCATCTTGTCGCTGCAAGGCAGTGATGGGCCGGAATCTGACATTCCAACCTGGCCGCACTTCTCACTAGCCGACAGCCCTGACCTCCGATCTATGCTTGGCGAGAACATCACCACCTTCGAGTATTTCGATATCACCTCTCGTCTATGGAAGGCAGTGACACGACTGGCCTATAAGTTCCATGTAAAAAATGGTGACCGTCTTTTCCTTCGACGTCACGGTGTCCTTGAATGTGTGGGCATCGACGAGATCATCAGCCGTCTCGAGGACCCAGCAGCAAAACCCCATCTTTTCCTGAAGATGAAGCAAGAACGTAAGGCTGTAAAGTCTTCTCTAGCGCACATCAAGACCCACTGGCCACCATTGCGAACTCCCTCTGCCATTGCGAAGTCTGACACTGACGACGAAGTCACCATCATCTCGCCACCTTCGAAACCATCCCTGAAGCGCCAACGAAGCATGGCGGAAAGCGATACCGAAGAGGAGGCCAGGCCTCGCAAGAGGTCATGGTGCTATACCGACGAATATGGCATCCGCGACTTCCGTCCTGTATACGACGACTCGCCTGTCAGGACAGCCATCGCAGCTGGATTCCGTCCCAGTTACCCGTACCCTTGGTCGGGTCGTTCGGTATCTCCACTGCCACCTTCGCAACAACTCAGGACACCTCGCCTCCCGTCACCAGCATCCTCGAGCTCATCTCTGCCAGACATGCTGAGCGAGACTCTTGCTGACGAGGTGCAGCCGTCGCTGACAACAGCAACCTGGCCCAATGGTCTCTATGTCATTGACATCGCGGCCGGGTTCGAGAGGATGGACTCCGACGAACTGAAGTCCTTGCCGGTCCGCGACAGGTTCGAGATGGTCTATGGAAGAAAATTCAAGAAATCTACCTATAACGATGCACGTCGGAGATGGAAGGAGGCCTCAGACACCTTCCGGACTCGACTATATAAGGCAGGGCGCACACCTGCAGGCCTTTGGGATGTGTTGCGCAAGGCCACCCCCCTCAGGAAGAAGACAGCGGGCACTCAGTCACGCGACGACGAAGAATCTGATGTCGACATTGACCTCACGCTGTAAGATACACACTCGTTCATTTACTACATAACTATTTCTCACCTTTGTATGTTACCCGTCTCGTGTTTGTATGTTACCCGTCTCGTGTTTGTATGTTACCCATCCATTTTGTATTTTTTGAGCATGTTCACACATATTGTACCTGTCCCTCCAACTACTACCCTTCAAAATGTATATCATTCACAAGTCATAAACATGAAGGTGGAGCATAACGTGGATTTAAGGCCCTAATCTGAAGGCTTTGAATGGTGTAAATATTATGAAGGCGGATCATTTCGTCCAAGAAGAAATTATACTTCGTGGGAAGCATCTCCCTGCAGATTGCGTGGTAGCTACCAAGCCAAACATTTATTTGCTCGGCAACTGACGTGTTGAACCACCAACCTGTCCCATCCGCATTCAAAAGCTCGGGGAAGTCAGCTGGGTTGCAGTAGCGTTGGCAGTAGTCATGCTTTGTCTTGTGCTTGTTCTTGAAGTGCCACACGTCCACGCACATCTTCACATCAGCCCACCACTCGTCCCCTCGGGTTTCCACTTGGCGCTTGGCATCACATGCTGTGTCGTAAATAAAATGCTCTGGCTTATGAGCACCTTGCACAGAGAAAATTGTCTTTATAAAGTCCTTGAGAGGTAGCGAGTTTCGTGAGTTCCAAGAACGAGGAGGATGAGAGATTCTTACAAGGACATTAGACACAGCTTCTGCTCCGTTCAGCGTCACTCGTCCCACAATGACCCCACATGTGCGAACAGCAGTTTGCTCGTTATGAGTTCTCCGTCGTCCAAACTGCGCACGGAATTTTCGATTACCTGCATCAGACTTTGCATCGCATGGCTCGGAGCTGGCCAGAGCTATATCACCGAGTCCCTCGTCCCCTTCTTCAAGTACTCCAATGGAACCAGGGTTCTTCTCGAACTGATAAGACACTTGACCGTCCTTGACTGTGTACCACTCGATGTTCTCTTCAACCACTGGACCCAGGCTCGCGCTCACATCTGGCAAGTCCGCAGTGGTCACGTCGGCACCCAAAGCATCATCTGGATATGCCACGCGGTAGCGGAGCAGCCGTTCGGACAATGCAAAGGCAGAAGTTGCCTTCGCATAGTGGAGTTGCTCCATCTGCTGGTGGTCACGATTGTCGCAAGTCTTTGCATCACCACATCGGATTGGACGATCGCACCCAGTGATAGCACACGTGTTGTGCAAACCACAATGTTCGGCGCAGAAGCGGTCACGGTTATTTTGTAGAGGCTGTGTGCACCGAAAGACACCACAACATGCGTGGCCTAGAGTAATTCCGTCACTGACAATTGGCTGACATTTTTCTGTAGCATAGATCATTGATGTAGTATGCGATCTGCATATTACGGGGGTCACTAACCATGCGAAATCTCCCCATCCGAGTGTTCGACTTCATAAACACGCATGCACCCATCACAGACATGGTTTATTTCAGGCTGACCGATCCGCACAATGCGCTCATTCTTCTCTTCCATCGCTGCTTTAAATCGGTCCTTTTGCATGCCTTGGTGCGGCACAGTCAGGCACACCGCACGTTCATGATGGTCCCGAAGCAGCGCAAGGAGAACAAACAAATCCCAGACATTCTCGGTGCTGAGTTTGGGCTTGAAGGGCCACGCAATCTCATCAAAGGCTTCCTGAGAGATGCTAGCGAGAGAAAGCATGTAGATTCGGGCACAGTTCGTAGCAGAACACCTCAATAAACAAAAGTTTAAGCCTCGCAATCACACACATGCTACGATCACTTACGAGCCTAACAAATGCTGATTGGTCCAGAGCTTCGCCAGACGGATGTCGACAAACTGATGTTCCGCCACTTGAAGGTAGTCCGGGACACCTGGATAATATGTGCGATGCTGAGCGTTGCTATGAACAACATAGTTGTAATGATAGTGGCAATGGCATTCTTGATTGACGAGAGTTAGCACAGCGAGTTGAATCAGACTCGGAGCATTAAAAATCAACATACTCTCGCAGCTCAAGTGAACGGCCCACGCAGGTAGAGTGCCTTGATCAAGCATATGAATAATGATTTGTCTGGGCTCCGCCCGCTTCAACGCAACAGTCTTCGGGCAATCGGAGTTCGTGCAGTACTTCGAGGGTGGGTACAGGGTGAAGGACACTTTAACAATATCAGAATTGTACACGAGCGCGACACAACCCGGACAACAGCAATGACATACTGATGCCAAGGTCCCACCCATGGACTCTAAAAGCCTCTGCGGTGCAATCTTGGCGCTGTCTATCTGGTCCCGTGGTCCAAACAACATCTCTCAAAGCATACCAGCACTCCCCAATGAGCTCCAGTGGGATTTTCGTTGCACGCGATAGGAAAAGAGCGATGGATTCTGGTAAAACAAGAGGACTTGATGTGTCGTCTGATGGCTCCTTCAGTGGTTGGTGAAGCTCAATGCTGTGTTTCAGGTTGGAGGACAGTTCAATGAAAGAAATCAGTTGATGGATTGACATGCGAGACAGTATACTATTGCGCAAGATCGCCGCGATGGCAGACAGTGAGTCCATCATGTCGTCGTCATCAATATTGATATTGCGATAGCCACGTATCTACTTTCACGCGGAGCTTGAAATAGTAAGCGTCTGGATTGCAATAGATGATCGCCGTACCAATCGCCGGCCCAAACCCCGTCCTCAAACGCCGGTAATCCCATAAACACGACGTCCTCCGCTAGCTCCATACAGTTGTTTACATTTAATTCAAAATTAATTATCTCATGATTATTGATTGGTGTGAAACGTGAACATTCGAATGAATCTTGTAACGATCCTGTAAATACATCTAGACCATGGCTATCCCTGCATTGTATATTCCTCAAATCCAGCGACGCCATGGTGGGTGTCGCATTATATAGTGTTCACGCAAATATCACCGTTTAAGCTCAACAGGATGAATTTAGACGATACGGCTTTTGCTGGTCGACCCGCCCGCTCGTGTTTGGTAGGCTGAATCCAGGACATCCAGCGACGCCATGGTGGGTGTTGCATTATATGGTGTTCACGCGAGTAACACCGTTTAAGCTCAACAGGATGAATTTAGACGATACGGCTTTTGCTGGTCGACCCGCCCGCTCGTGTTTGGTAGGCTGAATCCAGGACATCCAGTGACGCCATGGTGGGTGTTGCATTATATGGTGTTCACGCGAGTAACACCGTTCAGGCTCAACAGAATGAATTTAGAACATGCGGCTGTTGCTGGTCAACCCACCCGCTTGTGTTTGGTAGGCTGAATCCAGTACAGCAGGCTGCCGGTTTGAAAAACTTGTTGCAAATAAATAATATGTCACACAACGATAACATTATCGCTTCGTCGAGGACTGACACCACTGTGGTCTTAAATGTCTGCTTAGGAATCTCTCCTGTAGTGCACAAAGACACATGATGGTGCTGATGCGTGGCACATCATACAATGAGCTGGTTGAGTGGTAAGTGAGGTACTGGGACAATTCATGGCCCACTACCGTCAAGTGCCGAGCTAGGGGGCTACACTGAAAGACATAGTACCTGTGCAAAGCGAAGTACAGATCTCAGTCATTCGATTTGTGAAGTGGGTGGCATCGAATTCTCAAGCAGAACACGAGTTAATTGTCGTTCACGTGGAGAACACATTGTTATTCTCTGGAAGGTACTTGTTGTCAGTGTTACTTGTACAATAGTTCCATGATTTAGGAACACCGAACATTTTAAACAGATAGCGCTCAAATTCATGTCCCTCGCAACAAGCTCGAGTAAGGAATACATCCGGCAGCTGCGCAAAGGTAACGCTTTTTCACACACATTCCCAATTGGTATATAGCAGATAAAAATTAGATATCTAAAGAGGGTGGCGTCAGAATTCAGAGCAGGGCATGAATTTATTGCCGCTCGCTCAGTGAACGCATTGTCGTTTTTTGGAAGGTGCTCGCTTTCCTGCTTAGCCTTCAAGTTATAGATATTACTTCCAACATGGTAGGTATGGCCCGCCCAGCTGAACTATGTTATTGTCAGGGAATCAATGTATCGTCGTTAGTCGGTAAGCACATTGTCATTCTTTGGACGGTGCTCGCTTTCACGCTTATTTTCGAAATTGTAGCCTGTAACTACAACATAGCGATTAAAATCCACCTTGCTTGTTCATCAGTGTTTGCCCCACCTGCTCTTGAAGTTTAAGTTTGAGCGATGTGCGGGTCTTCTCCCGATCACGAACTGGTGTAGGAGCTTTAGAAACTCACCGTGCCTTTATAAAGTCAAACATCATAATGTCATGATCGATAGCAGAATTATGTTGATGCTCTTGATTATGGACTATATATCACTATATATGACATTCTAATTTGTCCACCAGTTCTCTGATGTAGTGGATCGACTCGGACGGGTACGTCGCAAGGTTGATTTTAGTGGTTTGGTGCGGTTGTGGAGGTTTGTAAGTGTGGTTGGAAGACTTTTAGGAAACAGGGGTGGCAATGCACAGCAACCACACCCAGCCTGAACGTTGAACTGTTGTTCTCCGGGACTCGGCCTACGTACACTAGATGAACGATCAGAGCAAGAACACATTCTGCGACTCCGAGTCTGATGTTATATATCATATTTCATTTTATTTGAACTGCATTCTGATGTACAAATTCCTGTAATTATGCTTAACGACAAATCAATGACAGCTACTATAAACACAGCGAGAGAGTTAATGATACATATAACATGTATGAGCCGAATGTTGGGATGTGTGTGCAGAAGATAATATGGAAGTCAGACGGATAAACTCGGCCTCTCAGAAAGGGAAAACATGCGATTTTTGCGACGAGCGAGTATTTCTCTGGATGGACTGGAAGGGGGGTCGCTGGATGATAGGTCATGCGTCATTCTTCGCGGAGCGGGTGACACCAAATGTTGAGGAATCTCGAGGGCATGAAGATCATCATCTGATCCTTTGAATGATTCACGTGTTGGCCCAGTGAGCATGATAGAATCGTCTAATTGGAATGATCAGCCACATATGATGATCGAAGTCAGATTTACACTTACCACTACCCGCCATCTGTATGTCCTCCAAAGCCCTCAGGGGCGAAGAAGACAGTTGTTCTTCCAAGGTAGTCGAGTCCGAGTCATCCCAGAGCCTTATTCTCTTCGGCCGACTATCTTCAGACTCGTCGACTTCAGGATCCGGATCTGAGAGCGAAGGCAGAGAACGCGTTCGCCGGATGCCTTGGCTAGGCGTAGTCACAAAGAACGGCTGCTCAGCGCTGGCCCGGCGCTGCATCTGCCACCGAAGACGAACTTCCTCGAGGGGAGGGAGAACAACAGCATCCATGAGCACGCGTTTCCGCTTCCTACAGACATTTCCAGCTGGGGTTGAACCGAGATTCGACACCGACGATATACTCGGAGAGAGAAGACTCGCCACAACCTGTTCGTCCTCGAGATCACTATCCCCATCCACGGATGGAAACTCGATGGAAGAACGAATGAATGTTCCACATGCTCTCCTTCCTTTCTTAGTGATATCGTCCAAAGCCTCGTCGAGTAGCTGTCGCTTTCCAAGCACGGATGGGGATGAAGTTTCCTTGCTCGGAGAACTTGTCGCGATACGTTGTATGACAGACCGAACAGGGGACATGTTTTCCTTGTCCTCGAGCATCCGCCGCTTGCCTGGTGACGCACTGCATGGCGTCTTTTCTGACTTGGTTGGTAACCTCCGCGGGGTCGAGGGAGGAACTGATGGCAATGGCAATGTCGATGCGGGTGAACGAAGCAAGAGCGAATGGAATGATTCTGGAGTAGTCGAGGGCTTTTGGGGGCGAGGGGGCGTCGCAGCACGGTTTTGACGTTGTGTCGGCGTCGTTGGAAAGAAGATAGAGGGGAATAATGGGGAGTCGGATTCTAAACTTTCAAAAGGGGAGAAGAGAGCGGGTCCGAGTCGACCAATGAACGGGGAACATTCATTAGTGAGGTGGCCCGAAGAGGGCAAGTCATTTTGGTCTGAGACGAATGGCGAATCAAGCTCGAGAGTTGTTTGAGAACTGGGAGATTGAAGATTATCGCTGCCTAGGCTATCGGATGAAGATCCTGACTCGAATTCTTCTTCCTGAGGAACAGTCTCGGAAACTTCTACAGGCACCTCTTCCGCTGCACACGGTTTGGAAGACCACTTGACACAAGCTTGAATCCTCTGGGGCCACCCTTCTTCTGGCTCCTCATGGCTAGCGAAAGTCGACTGCCAGAATTCTTCAAACGATTCATACGCAATTGCGGGCTTGTCGCAGCGACCGTAAAACACGGATTCAATCAGAGCTGATAGTGTATCGAGCACATAAACACTCCTCGGAAGTTCTTGCATGCCAAGCAGAGAAGTTTGATACAGAGGGAGCAAATCACCCGCATATTCATCTTCATTGAACACGTGGAATTCATCCGATATCCAAAGGCTGATACCCTCTTGGAGCGTGTCCAAAAGGTTCAGTCGAAGCTCGACAGGACACGCGTCGACTACGCGGATCAATGATCGTATCATCCAAATCGACGTCACCTTGTTCCGAGGCTCGGGCGGATATGTGGACTGTAGAGTATCGTTGACAAAGTCGAAGATGTAAGAGGGAAGCTGGCGGGTGTCAGCCATGTCGAGGTGCGTGAGCAGTAGATCGGCAACGCGGGTTGACGATGCATAGGCGGGACACGGGTTCTCAGAGACGATTTCTGCAACACGATCGAGCACGGCGGAGGCGTCGATGCCGTAATCGAGAGCTTTATTGACCGCATGCTGCAGGAAGTTATCCCAGGTCTCGAATTCGTCGTTGGCCATATCCCATGCGTTCGATTTCCTGCGAAGAGGTCAGATCTTCTAAAAGACAAAAAACAATGAGGACACATACCCGAAGGGAACGCCGAGCAATAAGGCGGCTCCTTCCCACGAGCCCTCGGCATCCTCGGTCCATTTCTCAACGAAGCAGCCCCACACGAGGCCTTGAACTCCTGGCTCATAGGACATCATGGCCATGGCGCGTGATCTCTTCGCCCAGAATTCTCGCAAATCATCCACTTCGCAGACGACCAAGACTTCTGCGCAGAGGTATGCCCATTGTTTCCTAGCATCGTCCGGAGAATCCGTTTCCCAGACCAGGTCGGCTTCGTCCTCTATCAAACACGCAAGGAGCCTCGCACCAGCAGAATGAAGCAGATTGTTAGGGAAAGTGGTTCGTATCACGGCCCACAAGTCTCTGGTAATGACTAACTTGAGAGCAGCATTAGATCGGGATGGTATCAAGGTTCGCCTGGGGGTAACCCTGACGCCGCTAACAGGACTGGCTTGCTGAGACGGAGGAGGTCCAAACTTGGCCGAAAAGTCGAGCTTAGAATCACGAAGGATGTCTACGAGTATTGCAGCAGATTTGGTTGCGAAGTCAATAGTTCCATGGTCATTATTGTCATCTAGGACCAACATGAACATCGAACGAATGAATCGCCGACCGATGCTCACCTTGTAAGGCTGCCACGTTGGCCTTCAAGAGGCCTTCCCAAATTGACAGGACATCGCCCTATGTTTGATGTCAGTCAAGTAAACAAAACTTCGGCGTGCAACTGACCGGCGTTCCACTATCCTCTGGCAGCTCAAGGCACGCAAGTCCAGATCTCCAGATGTGAATGAGGTCGTCGAACACCCAACTGCAAGACAGCTCGTCCCTCGTTAGGGACCTAACATCGCTCATCTGAGGACATTCTTCCAGTATTGGCCTCACAGCGCCAGCTAGCGTCTTGTATTCCGCTGTAAGAAGCCCCGGATTTGATGAGAAAAGGGAATGAGGAAGAAGCTTGTTCATGGTCCAATTCTCTCCGGTGTTCTCGAAGCTCACTAGGATCCTCGCAATCTCCATTCCGTCGCCACAGGTTTGACCGCCCTTTTTGATCATGGCCTTGACCAGGGTCAGGGTCTTCCGCAGGCGATCCTCATCTTCAGAATCATCGCCTAAAAGAGCGGCAACCGTTGAGACGCCGGCACCCATGTCGGTAATGGATTTGAGAAGTTTCCAGTAGTTCTCGCGAAGAAGTTCGATGTCCTTGTCGTTCAAATCTTGGACGTCGTCCGCGTCATTAGACACTGTCGATGGGGGTGGACGAAAGTAGGCCCAAGCAACACAACGCCACGTAACACAAGCAAGCCCTCGCACTGAACTCTTCTTATTGCGCACTGCGAGTTGAAGCAGAGCCGATATAACACGCGTCAATCGAACGTCCAGGTACAATGCTGGCCCCAACAAAACGATAAAGCTGGCGATGACACTAAGGGCCCAGACAGGTCCTTGGGCCGCATGCTGGGGTTCTAACGCGTTCAGCGTTGTGCGAAGCGTACGAACGATTATCGGGTCTAACGATGGCTTCGTTGGCGTCTTTCGCGGAGAAGATGATCGTTGAGTTGTTGTGAGGAATGTGGCGACTGCTTTGGAGATGCGGACATGCATTGTCGATTGCGGAATAGAGACGCAAGCTAGGACGAAACCTCCAAGCGCATGGCAAGCTTGAGTGCGGAGAAGCAAAGTTGGCGCAAGCAAGTTCGCCAGTATAGATGGGAGCAATTCTATGAATGCAGGTACGAAAGTGGAGGGTTGATACACAGAAAGATCATGAATAGCCTGTAAGACGAGGTAAGCATGGAACTGAGGTCAGAGTGTCACCGCTAACCTTTAGGCCATCGCAGGCAGATCCTTTTTTGCCTTCTTTGCCTAGTTCGCCTTCCATACCTCGGCGCAGAGCGAAAGCAATTCTGTCTTTCGCTGGTACGAGGACTTCCTCTGGTAGACGCTGAACTTGCAGAAGCCATATGGACAGTGCGCACGTTTTACGTGCGTTAGGAGTCGGAAGCACGTCAGCCATAGGAATAGACAAAACGGCAGTCAACATTTCGCCCAATTGCGTGTCTTGCAAAGGGTTAGGCTATATGCTTCAGAACGCCCTAAAAACGCACCTGTGAAGATGCGATAAACAGCAGGAAGGGTAAAGATTGCTCCAAGCAACCTCATCACGGCGTGCGAGGTCGTGCAGAGGTCTCGCGCGTATTTTGCTTGCCCAGCCGACATTCCGCGTTTTTTCTTCTTGGGACTCTTTTTCGGAGAAGGTAGGAGCGAGGGAAGTTCTTCCTCTTCCTCATGAGTAAATGGAAAATCTTCCGTTTCACTTTCAAGTTCAGGAGACTTGGGCTCCACAAGTGCTTTACCGAGGTCACGGCATACCGCGTCAGTGAAGGGCTGCGTTTTCTTACGAATTGGTTGAAACAGAGGCCAGGAAGCGTCCGCGTCGGTTGTGCCCGCCACCGCTGACCTAATGCGGGCAGCGAGGACGGCGTAGGCATCAATGAGGTCAGTGAAGGAGGTCTCCAAGGCAAGAATTTGAGAGACGGGTCGCGCAAGATACGACAGGTTTACAAGCGGGTCTTCTGGTTCTGGAGTTGCTTCCCGTTGTCCCTCCTCTGATACGGTGAGTAACTTTGGAGCCGATCTCTTGAGAATAGACTTTGTAGGACGCTGACGCGAAGCGGTTGGTGGGAAGGGGACGTGACCCTTTGGACTTGTAAGAATGTGGTATTGGTTCTGTTGAGTCCAGGCGACACGAGAGCCAGCGAAGCTTGTTGTTTCCTTGTCTCTATGTGAGGTAGTAGGTGGTGTAGGCAGACTAGTTAAGACTGCCATGTCAATAATGATTACCACGACGTTAATTGAAGGTGGCAGATGGTGGTGAAGGTCAACGTCGTGGTCTGCACCCGAAAACCAAGCGCGTAACGACCAAATATCAAAATAATTGCAATTAAACGCGCCAATTTACGCGTCGCGTGCAGTATTTGCGCTTGTTTGGTAGCGTGTCCACTGGCTGAACTTGAACATGTTGTTCTTGACTGGAACGCGGTCAAAGGGGCTCTCCTGGTTGAGGCAGCAGCTGCGTCCAGCTATCTCCATTATCCTGGCAGATGCATTTGGAGAAGCCACCACGCATTTTCAACGTTTGCTCAACGGTCAAAGCAAGACGATATATTAACAGACGCCGCTTTGCGAATTTTAGTCAGAAGCTGAGACGAGGTTGCAAACCGGTCAAGTTTACAGCGATCAATGGACTTCTATAGCGGAATTGGGGATGCTAGATGGAAATATCATGGAGGCGGGCACATCAGGCCAGTAGCTGGGCGGGGTGTGCGTCGAGAAAGTGGTAATGAGCTATCCAGATGGACATGTTAACACGAGGCAGGAGATTTCCAGAAGAGGATTACCAGTCATCGTTCCTCACAATCAGTTGGAGGATTGCTGCAAGAACCTCCGCTGACATTCATAGCGGAAGAAGGTGCGAGTAACGAGCCAATCAGTGTATTGATGATAACTTACGAGATTCAGTCCGATGAAGAGCTGCGGCTTCCGATGACCCTACGAATGAATGGCTTGTAAAAGTTCAAGGTACCGATAAGTACTAAATAACTGTACTGGTAAAGCTTCTGCAGCCCCCTCTCTTCCCCGATCACGCATACGCATTAATGTAAAGGCTGATTGTGACTCTGAAATGAGTGCATGAAGTCATTGTCTTAGGCACATCGTGCTGTTTCAGCCGCTGTCCCACCGAGAGCGCTTCCAAATAATTAACACCTAGAAGTTTCCTCGAAGTTCGTGCAATGCAAACGTTGAATTGCCGCGTGCATGCTGCAGCACAGAAGATCAATCAACGAGCCAAACTAGAGAGAACCAAGCCTTGATTCAAGATCGACTGTCCGCCGGCAACGCACCACTCAGCCTTCTTACGTCTATAGGGGCCACAAGGAAGTGAGTACAAATACCCGCTCATCCACCTTTCTAAAGACCCATCGAACACCTTCTTCGTTCTACGACTCCCAACTTACGATCAATCTTCAACTGACCTCTCCAATACTCATCATGATCTCATTCACAACTTTCATCCTTACCCTCCTGGCTCTCTTCAGCCTCTCCCTCTCTGCTCCTACGCGCAGAGATGTTTTCGTCCCTCCAATCATGTACCCCCAAGCTGGTGTGGTCTGGATGGCTGGTCACCATCACAATGTTACATGGTCAGTTTCACTCTTCTCTTCTTCCCTCACCGTCGATCTCATAATCACCGGATACAGGAAGACCGATGATGCACCCGTACAAATCACCAACGGGATCGGCAGGGTATATCTAGCTACCAACTCCATCATTGATCTAGGTAAGCTTCCTATCTTCCCATTTCATATCCGACTCGGACTGACCAAATGTCTCAGACCATCCTTTGGCAACTGGCTTCGACATCTTGGATGGCCGCGTCGCCATCCAAGTACCGTCGGTGGCTACAGGTCAGAATTACTCAGTTGTCCGTAAGTCCACCGTTTCATCTTACATTCGTGCGCACGAGCTAATCACCATCACTCATAGTCTTCGGTGACTCGGGCAATTACAGCCCACAATTCACCATCATCGGCCAGTAATCGGTACCCTACCACGTCCTACCTAATCACGCGACGAACAAGTAATGCCAATGCTGCACGGAGGGCGCGCAGGTGTAATCGTGCTCCACTGTAGTGACTTTAATGCGATGGACTAATAGTTATGCACTCGGATCTTAGTGGACAATTTGTATGTAGTTTAGTGGCGATAAAGTTGCTTCGAATCTCATCTGTGATGGTTGTACTTCTTCGGGGCGTTCATTACGATCATGATGGAACTCAGTTTGCCGACAGAAGCACTCGAAGGTGATACTTCAGTGGTGGGGGCGTCCGGGCCTAGTAATCGGGGCCTTTTGTTTTGTTTGCTAGATGGTCACCACGCCAGGTACTTTTTTTTCCTTTTTCTGTCTTGAAAGACCTAGCGAGGGGACTAGTACGTATGCAGACGGCTCATTTCTCAGCCATCCAAGACCATATATCTCATCATATCAGGATTGGTCTGTCCAAATACCTGATCCAGCGTGCACATTCATGATCTATTGACGGCAAAAACCCCAGCGTGAAACTTTATAAAAATACAGTCGAATCGAATCACCAAGATGAATCACTCACTCACAAGGTTGGCGTTTAACGTTTGATCATTGCAACCTGATGCAGTCCCCCTAGATTCGAGCAGCTATTGATCGAGGGGGGAATAGCGGTAATGAAGTGTCATCGAGGCATGCACTTGTACAGAATGATCATGAGTGGTTCGTAAGTGCGTCCTCGCAATTCAGGACTGGCCCTCCGGAATCCTTATGAAATACCGAAAAACCGCCGGAAGCGTAAATAGATAGCTTTCACAACACATTCAGTTTGTAGATAGTGACAGGGCAGCGAGGTGAAACCATGCCACGATGTTGGGAATACTTAGGGGCATGCAGGGTCGTGATGCTCACGCGATCTTTTCGCTAGTGCGCTTTGAGTCTGAATCTGAATGTTATGTGATGGTGTTCACTGGTAAAGGGATTGGTGACTAAATTTTCGGCGTGAAGATAAGGGATGCACCAGCTTTCACTTACTTACAAGCAACCTAAACACCGCTGCCATCAACACACGACACAATCTGGCCGTCCAGTCATCCACGCCACGTATAGAATTTCCACAGTCTTGTAGTAGAACAAGCGTAGTCGCCAAAAGGGGAGCGAGCTGTGGAACAAAGCTGTTAGTAATAGCATGGAGCTATGGAATGGGGTATATCCTGTTGCGTCTTGTCCTAGATGTTCCACGTTTGAATCCAAATTCGCAATTATGAGTAGCAGCGAAGGCGCTCTATCCCCTCCCGGAACGCTTAACGTTGGCCATTTGCTATTCCCGTATTGAGCCTTAGTCACACAAAATTCACATAAAATTTGGACGTCGATAGGCTCCTCGCGAGACTGTTCGTGCCCGCGGTCACGGAAGCTAAATGTAAGGTTGGGTACATACAAGTTGATATGATGAAATCAGTGATTGAGATACTAGAACGTGAGTCATGCACGTACCGCATTTGAATGTGTCCAAGTCCTGCACTGACCATTTCAAAGCTGCGCGAGCACTTTAAACAACATTACGCCAGCGTGCCAGAGCTACCGTGTACATGGAGATAGTTTCGTCAGTCACTATCAATGATGCTCATCCCTGACGAGACAAAAACTTGCAATGCATTTTTTTTCATACGATATGCGCCGTCGCAAGCCTTTGTACATCAGATTGAGTACTAAATGCATACTTGATGACGAATCAGCGATTAAAACCCCAGATACGAGTCGTGCACGTACCGCCTTTGAATGTTTCGAAGTCGTGCCAAAAGTCTGAGATATATGACCTACACATACTTGGTTGCCAAAGCTAGTACTGTGACATAGAGGCAATTACATCAGTGTCTGACCAAACCACTCTGGAATAATAGATTGACCAGAGTCGCGAGACATTCAATGACACTCATCCCAGCTGTCAACTTGAAGTGTCAAAATTTAAAAGCTGGCGATCCACTCACATTCCTTCGATATCAAAAGATGTTGTTGATATGATATTGTTTCAGAAAAACATGGACAGTTCGAGAGCTTATTGATCTCATGCTATCCCCTCGAGGCTTGGACCACCTTCGACGTCCCCGAGAACAAGTTCAAATTCAGGCTAGGTGTGGTGGCTGTGCATTACCACCCCTGTTTCCTAAAAAGTTCTTTCCACCTCCGCAACAAAGTTGAACAAACCAACTGAAATCAACCCAAGGTTGCGACGACATCCGTCGATCCAGTAACAGAATATAAGGTAAGCGCATGCAGTTGCATTGGAATAGCTCGGGACCGTCTCTGCAAATATAATGCTTATTCAAAGCTTCAGGTATCGTACTACCTAGTCATGGTCTATTATTGCGGATATCTCGTGCGAGACGAGTGGTTGTTCCAGCGGGGCGCTGAGTTGGGTTGTCCACGCCCCGTCAACGCATTGGACACAATGAATATCATTCTCGCGGCTTCGAGTGATCTCAGGATCGACACAAAAGTTTATGCCTACACCAAATTTCGTCATGTGAAGACCCTCAAGGGGATCCCGTTTTGGTGCATTGCCTTCGCCTCGAACGATCCTTCCGAAGGCTTGCCAACCAGCGCGCCGGCAGAGGAAGAATACAAGGCTTTGAAGGAGGCTCTGCATAAGAAAGGCCCGCCTGGCTGGTACAAATCTTCTTGAAGCACAATGTCAGTGACTATGCACTTGCGTCGGAATAGTCTCTGATGCTCCGCTTCAAACATCGTAGTTATTGTTAAGTTCTGCAATATGTATATCAGAGAAGGGAATCAGCTGTTTGCAGTGTGCACGCCACAAAGATCAGCCCACGAAAAATAGTGTTTTGCCATTGGTTTTGACTTTACATAAATCCCAGTACGTGCTTGTCATTTTTGTCAACAGATTTATTTAAGTACTTCTAGAGACGAAGGATATAAATGTCAAACATCTGCGGGTTTATCCAAATCATCGTTCATCTTCTTTAAACTCTTGTATATAGTGTGTAACCGGTCGCTAGAGCGTGCGAGATCAACACGAAGAACTGCATTCCAATGCGGAACCGTGTCAGAGGGTCGTTCGCTGGTGGCTTGATAATCTGGGTCTCCTACTGAAAGACCGTGTATCTTCTTCGTGACGTTGGTACGGCGAATTGTAGTGCTGGACCAATACGGACCTGCAATATGACGGTCATGGGATGTATTGCAGATATGTGGTATGGGAAAATTACCTGCAGCTGCAATAGCCAACACGGAATCCCTCTTCGGATCCTGGACAAAGATATGTGCTGCTTGGTTGAGCAGGTCGCCTTTAGCTTCTGTAACTCGACGAAGAATCTCCGCTTTCTGCTCCTGACCTTTCAGACTCCTACACACGAACCGTTTCACTTCAACAAGCAAGCCAATGCTCGCCGCAGTAATCCTCCACCCTTTATAGCGAAAGTTCCGCTTGTACTCCGGCTGAGCCACTGCCCCAAGATTGAGAATCACAAAATCCACAACGACACTCTTAGCACGCTTCGCCGGGATGGTCGATGCGAAAGAAGTGTCCCCCGCCCATGCCTCTTCGTCGTCGTCGTCGGCTTGTCTTCCTGGAGCCCCCCCCTCTTCCGAGTCAGGCTGTACTAGTTGTATCTCTTACGGATCATTGCCATCACTTTCATCCTCGTGATCATCTGGCGGTACGAACCAAACAGGGAATTGAGGGGTGACAATTAAATGCGGGACATCTGCCACAAGATCAGAGAGTTTCTGATCCCACAGCGCATACCAGGGAAATTCGATATTCCTAGAGTTGAAGGTGCGCGAGAACCCGAGTGAAGTCGCCAGGATGGCTTTGTGCTGCATCACTGGATTTCCGTCGCTCCCAGGGAGAATCCAGGCCATCGCGAATCAGTACGTGACTGGTGATTTCGCCTTACATGATGTTGGCCAATATGTTGTATATATACACGAAGTCACATTAGTACGGACTTCGAATTCTAGCGGAGAACAATCTAGAACAATGAGGGCGTCTTCGCGACTTGCGACGATGCTACAGTGTATGTCACTAAGGGACAGCAACTCTCCCCAGGCCGCAATTTTGATCCATATGTGCTTAGATTGAAATTTTGATAGGAAACTTAGACAAAAGGAGCGTAAATCTAAATTTCCGAAATTTCGCCTGATTACGTAATTGTTCACTTTTGCCGTCGAATGCCTCCTCCTACCAAAAGACAGAAGCAAGCGAAGCAGCAGTATGCTTCATCATCAAGGTGCTTTGACAATGGGCTGATAGAAGATGTTTTTGAAGTCTTTCTGGACCCAGATTATGTGCCTGTCTCAGATGCCGAAAGTGAAGCAGACTCCGAGTCCGACTTTAATGGAGCATTGTCATTCAGTCTCATAGACGGCAATATAGGAGAGGTATCAGATAATGAAAGCGAGTCGGATGATGAAGCAGCTATGGAGATTGTGGTCGAGGCTGAAGAGACAGTGGATTATGCAGAGGGGTGTGCACGGAGGGCAGCAGTATCTGCTCAAAAATTCTGGGCGAACATTATGAGTTCAGTGAGTAATATCAATCAGTGCACTGATATACATCGAAAATTTGATCAGGATGTGTTTTCAGGGGACACGAAGCCAGTGAAACTGCCCAAACGCTCGATGCCAACATACAGTGGCACAGCACGAACATCTACCTATCTTCGAAAGAGAAAAATGAGAGAGGGTGCAAAAAACAATATGACAATCACCTCTTTCTGGGCCCCGAAGCCTCCAGCAAGAGATACTGCAAACGACCCTCAAAATGAGTCCAGATCACCCTCTGAACCATCACCAGCCAGTACATCAGACATCGACATCACCTCCGAGTCTATTGACGAGGTTCCTACCTTCGAAATTCAACAAGAAGCTGCGCATCCTTTCTTGGACATGACAGCAGACGACGACGACAATCATGACTTCACAGAGCCAACTCCTGTCATCGATACTGTCAAGAAACTGATCATCGAAGCGAAGAAATTTAAATCATTCACCTCATTAGTGC
Source organism: Suillus clintonianus (assembly GCF_016758775.1). Taxonomy (NCBI): domain Eukaryota; kingdom Fungi; phylum Basidiomycota; class Agaricomycetes; order Boletales; family Suillaceae; genus Suillus; species Suillus clintonianus. Next base: position 21,187 of record NW_024539430.1, read on the forward strand.
ATCTGCATGCTCTCAAACAGTTCATCGAGTTGTGGGACAAATACAAGCGGAATCCACGCATTAAAGCACCCATGATGAAATCGAGTCACGCTGTTGCAGTCTCCATTGGCAAGGGTCCATACATGGCACGAAAGATACGCACACTGTACAAATATGTTGCCCGTTTTCATACACTACCTCCAGTGAGTGCTGGCAAGCACCACGGACACCCATCACTGCTCAATAACGAGCGCATCGCACAAGCTGTGCGTCGCTACTTGACTGTCCTTGCTGATGGCGAGGTGAGTCAGCCAATTAATGGATACTGTCAATGGTTAGTTTTTCTGATACGGACGATAGATAACACCACTGCTCTTAATGAGACAAGTAAACACGGTGATAATCCCATCACTCGGTCTCAACCTCAATGGCCAAAAGATATCTGAGGGTTCGGCACGGCGTTGGCTCGCGAAACTCGGATATGAGCTGAAAGAGGTCAAGAAGGGTGTCTACGTTGATGGTCATGAGCGTGAGGATGTTGTTGCTTACCGAAAACAATTTTTAGAACAGTTTGCTGCGAACGAAAGGTATAAAGCCTGTTATTCAAATGTCAGCATCTTCACTGATATGAGCAAAGGTTTCGTCGTACCTACCGGGATGAGGACCTCGAACCAGTGGAACCAACTCTTGGGCCTGGAGAGAAACTACATGTACCTGTTATGCACGACGAGTCAATTTTCCGTGCTAACGAACTTCGGCGACGGGTATATGTTACCAAGGGGAAGATGCCACTTCGAAAGAAGGGCCAAGGGCGTGCAATCCATGTCTCTGATTTTATCGTTGAGCAGACAGGAAGACTGACACTATCTGAGGAACAGCTGCATCGAAACGCCACACTGCCGGATGGTCAGCGGCTGAGTTGCACAGATTCTCGCGAGATTATTTACCCTGGAAAAAATCATGATGGGTTCTGGACAAATGATAATCTGATGAAACAAGTGCGTCGTGAATTATCCTGGACAAAATTGGAGAATATACTTACAATACATCAAGATTCGAAATACAATCTTGATTTTCGAGCGCATCTATCCGAACGCAGTCGCCGAGTTCGTTTTTGATCAATCATCCGCGCACGGAGCATTCGCAAAGGACGCACTGAATGCAAAGGAAATGAATGTCAAGCCAGGTGGCAAACAGAGGGCCATACACGACACTTACATTCCAATGGACAATCCACATCCAGAACTTCGTGGAAAGCTCCAAAAAATGAATTTTCCATGCGAGCTCCCTCACGATCACCCGGATTACGAATTTCGTGGACAGCCGAAGGGAATGCAGCGTGTACTCGAGGAGCGCGGACTAATTTCAGTCCTGAAAGCAGCAAACAAAGGGAAAGCTGTTGGAGAGTGTCAGACATGCAAATTGTCACGAGAAGCACAGGAAACACTTCGTCATGAGGCACTGGCAGCAGCGCAGGGTGGAGACGAGCCTGACGAGTTGCATGCGCACATAGCGCGTGAATCTCTGGGTGTCAACTGTTGCATGCGGAAAATGCTCGCAAATCAGCAAGATTTTAAAGCCGAAAAACCATACATACAGCTCATCATCGAAGCAGCTGGACACAAGTGTTGGTTTCTTCCAAAGTTTCACTGTGAGCTGAATCCCATTGAAATGTACTGGGGATGGGTTAAAACTCGTGTGTGGCCGCATTGTCAGCGCTGACTCATTGTGATGTGACGAAATTCTCGCAGGTTTCCGCAGTGCGGCTGATGGAACATTCCTCACCGCGAAGCGCATTGTACCAGAGCTTCTTGATGCATGCCCCATCAAGACAATACGTGCCTTTTATCGAAAATCTTGGAGATATATGGATGCTTACAGGTGTGTAACTCAACCAGCTTCATAGTTCCTTCTCACAGTATCCCAGGAAAGGTCTTAATGCGCGTCAAGCTGAATTTGCCGTGAAGAAATACAAGTCGCATCGTCGGTGCGGTCCTACATTGATGATGAACTTGGGTGTTCTCGTCGACTAATCACGGAGTCGGCCGTCAGATGCCGCATACCCAAATAGGAAACTCCGACACGCTCCGCTCGAAATTCACTTTTGGCTAGCGAAAATTTTGAAACTTAAGTTTTTTGAAAAAGTATTCTGATAGACTTACTATACTACTCTAACATAGCACATTTGTTAGGTTTTTAAGACGAACGAGGTATTTCTGAATGTGTAGATAGAATTACAAGTTTTGATGTCGGTAGTTGCCGCTTTTGAGTGACATACACTGTATTGTAGAGCATTTCAAGCCATAAAACAATAAACATGTGTTTGATTCTTGCCGGCGTTGCTCACCATTCTCTGGTCACGACGATTCAATCGTGACGTGGCAACTGATCCCAATAGTGGGCACAAAAAGATCAGTCTAATCAGTCTATACATTGACAGACCAAAGGGGATAAGATCAAGTGGGTGAACACAATATTTGCGGTGATTGCCACGGCCCACCGCCACGCGCTGCTTAGAGAAAGCACGTGCCTTGTCACATGACGTCTGATATAAATGGACAGACTTACAGTTACAGAACTTCAGCACCCCACAGTTAACGTTAATTATCGTTGATCCATATTCCAAAGTAAGCGCAACTGCACTCAGAGCCGTCTTGCAAAGCTTCAGGCATCGTAGTCATGATCTATTATTGCGGATATCTCGTGCGAGACGACTGGATGTTCCAGCGGGGCGCTGAGTTGGGTTGTCTGCGCACCGCAATGGACCCAATGGATATCTTTCTCCTGGCTTCGAGTGATCTCATGATCGACACAAACGTTTATGCATACACCAAATTTCGTCATGTGAAGACTCTCAAGGGGAAACCGTTTTGGTGCATTGCCTTCGCCTCGAACGATCCTTCCGAAGGCTTGCCAACCAGCGCGCCGGCAGAGGAAGAATACAAGGCTTTGAAGGAGGCCCTGCATAAGAAAGGCCCGCCTGGCTGGTACAAATCTTCTTGAAATAATGTCAGTGACTATGCACATCGCCAATGGGAGCAACTAATGTTTATTTCGAAACAACAGTCTCGTCGTGTTCATCGCCTGCCACATACCTTCCATGCCCTCGAATACCAGGACAGGGTGGCACGTTGGCACATACAATTACTGTCTTACCATTATTCTTTTGTTTTTCCAAGGAATGGAGATCCCCAGGATGTCGAGGAACTTCTATTAGCCCCCTTCTCCCTTCTTTTCTGTATCAGAGTAATCCCTTATTGAACTTATGTTGATGTATTTTGTTGTAACGAGGAAACCATCGAGGAGTGTCGCAAACGGAGAATAATTGTGGCCCATCTGATTTTGTACATCTTGTAATTTTACATCGAACCTACACAGCGTACATGACCACGCGGTGGCACGCGCGCCTTGAACTTGTCTCTTTCGGTCTTGCTTAATGGAAGCACGTGCCTGGTCACATGTCAATGATGTCGCGACTCACGCTCAGGCTCTTGCATTTATGACCTATCTCTCCTTTTTGTGCTGCAGCTCGTGTGTTATTAGATTCAAGAAATATTCTATACTGTGGTCGAGCGAAAGAATCGATAGACTAAAGGGGATAAGAAGAAGTGGGTGAACACAACGCGGTAATCACTCACGCACGTGTTGTGTCAATCATTGTTCATTGTTCGAGTTGCACTTGCCACCGACGACCGTGTTGTCTTTTTCCACACTAAGTTTAACGCACGCCGCTGCTAATCATCTCTAATCCGAGGTAAGCGCATGCATCGGAACCGTCCCTACAAATCTAATACCTCTCCAAAGCTTCAGGCATCGTAGTCATGGTCTATTATTGCGGATATCTCGTGCGAAACGACTGGATGTTCCAGCGAGCCGCTGAGTTGGGACATTCGCCCACAACAGGAACAGATATTGTCTGCCTGGCTTCAAGGGATGTCAGGGTACAGACGGGTGTTTACTTCTACACCAAGGTTCGTCAAGTAAAAACCGCCAAGGGCACGACGTTTTGGTGCATTGCCTTCGCCTCGAACGATCCTCGCGAACAGTTACCAACCAGTGCGCCGTCGGAGGAGAAATACAAGGCTTTGAAGGAGGTGCTGCAGAAGGAAGGCCCGCCTCGCTGGTACCGAGCTTATTGAAACAACGCCAGTGAGTATGCACATCGCCAATGAAAGCAACTAATATCTATTTTGAAGTCAAGGTCTCGTGGCATTGTTGACCTTGCAGATACTGTCCAAGCCCTGGAATCTCAGGGCGGAGTGTCGGCGCAATCCCTTGTCGACCTGTTTCGATATATCTGAATTGTAACGGAAAAACCATCGGGGAGCATTGCGAACGGGAGACATTTGTAGTCCGTTCAACTTTGTACATCTACTGTTACATTGAACTTGCACAGCGTGCACTGGCCATGCACGCCTTTCTACTAAACTGACATGGCCATGGTCATCCGTTAAACACAGGCTAGGTTGTCCATAGTAGTCCTGAGCCAATGCAAAACATGTTGCATCCTTACATGTCGGGCTTGCGATTCTTCTAGCTTTGATTAAACAACCACTCCTTGGTCTTGGAAACGATACTTGATTGCTATGGAAGAACCAGTGTCTTCTTTCGGTTGCACGAGCGAAGGGCTTCTGAATCTGAGGATCCCGATCGACAGTCACCTGATTGTGTTCACCGTCGACCAGATTCTGGCCATCGCCCCTGCCGTGACATCATTCTCGGCATTGGAAGGTATTGCCTAACTGACAAGGTCATTGCAATAAGATGAATCGATCAAGTCCTCGACCATCATTAATGCAAGGGGTGAATTCAAGCTATCGGTGTCGATTGCGATCCGACGAAGACAACGACGATTCGGTGGGTCCATCAATCACGCATGCAGATCTTGGTTTGTGCCGATGGCCAGAGCTCGAGGTTTGCCAAATCTATGCACGCAATCAACGTTATATAGCCAAGGCCGCGATTCTCGTGTTTACTCTTTGTCGCAGATAGTGCTGTTGATATCTGCCAAAGAGCGTGCAAAACTACTACTTGTGGCAAGGTTTCAGAGACGACTGTGGCGGCCATCCGTTTCCTATGGATCTGACTGGCGTTTATCTGTGCCTTGAATAAATCATGGAAGGGGAAACGACAAATTTCAATCGACTGACTTCGCATTACGGATACAAATCACCGTATCTGACCGGCAGCCGGGAACCTTTGATAGACTAACAGGTCAGTGCTCCCTTCTGCCACCTCCAGTACTTTCCAATCCAATTCGGTTTGTTCCCGTCGGAAATTTCGCATGTCGATTTAGCAATGCTCTCAATTTGCACAAGAATGGTCTGGAGGCATATGACATGCAGACAAGGATGTGAAGCGGGCGCAATTAAGGTAGTAACTGCTGGGGGGCTGGGATGAGAACTCTCCGCAGAGTAAAAGACTGTGCACAAATGTTTCGATAAAACTAATGCACGCGATCATTCATAGCCTGGGTTGGTGGCGTCTGACCAAGAGCTGTGGTGAGGACAGCTATTCATTGAATATTGAAAACCTGCGAGGGCGTTTTAATTTGGGACATGGATGTTTAATACGAGAACGCATACCAGATTTTTCCTCGATTAACTATCTGGAAGCACAGCTCGCGCTTTTGCAGTACTCAAGGTATGATGACAACAGCAATATTGGGATGGGCGGTGAAAGACACCGGTCTCTCCAGCATCAGGTAATTATTCTGGAATACCTTCAAAGTGGGCCTAGCTCTCTAAGGTATGATGCCAGAAATCCGCCGACAACCGCACCTGCTACACTTTGTTGGGGTGTCGCTCTACCACGAGCGCGTAGTCCGAGGAGCACGCCTGAGATAACCGCTTTGCCGGGCAGCCAAGTCCGCGTCCAAGGCTCCAAGGGGTATCTAGTTATTGCAGTGAAATACTAGCCAGGTCGGGAGAACGAGATCTGTGGCCGTTGCAGTGCAATACGGCGGTGCGAATCTAGCGCCGTCACCCAAATGGTGCTCTCTGGAAGGCGGAGGTGGGCTCACCGCCGGTGAGAATGAGGGTGAAAACGACAAGCCGGGACCGATATTGGTCAAGTTGCTGGAACTCGTTAAACGAGTTCGTCATCAAGGTTGGTGGCCAACGCGCGCTAAAGACTCATTTCCCACGGCCCAACTTTGGTCCAGGTCATTTCTATCATCGTGCAAGAACTTCCTCTCCGAGGAGTCTCGTATACACGCTGTCGGCGCTGATCAGATCTATCTTCTATGGTCGTGACGACAAGGCGTTGATTTTCCATGAAACGTTTGAGGACTTCTGGCATCCAAGAGCATGAGGATCAGAAAGTCCGAGCCTGGTTCGAGAGGCTTATGACCTCGGGATGCGAGGTGCGAGGTGCGGCCGCTCTGCGTGGAGCAGGGGACGTACTTGTAGATGTTTCTTCGTCAGGTAGAAGACTCCAAGCCAGGATCTTCTTTCCTCGGCAGCTATGATCTCCAATATCCCAGATTTCGAACATCCTCCAAGCTTGGTACGCGAAGGCTACTAGTCGCGTCAGAAAAGAGTCAGAATAGGTGCCGTGCCGTACGTCACCGGGCAAGCGGCAGATACTCGAGGACAATGAAAATATTGCACCTGTTCAGTCTGTCGTTCAAGTTCAACGCATCGCGAGCAGTTCCTCGAGCAAGGAAACGCCTGATCTGTGCTTGGAAAAACAAACGATAGCACTGGCGGGTTCATCGAAACTTTTGACGATCTCCACTGACTTCATACTTGACGACGCATGGGCGTCATCACGAAGCCTCCCATGGCTTGTTTGCATTGTGCCGAATCATCGCATCAGTACTTGCATAATCAATGTACGTATACCAAACATTATACTAAGGTACTGGCATTAATATATATCGTTTCCAGCCGCGTTCCGTGACGCCGTCTATGAGGTTCTGGACCCTGCGGAGGATATGTGCGGGGGGGAATTCTCGGAATTCGAAGGTACGGTGATATTGTCACAAGGCCGTCGCAGATCATGAATCGATGAAGTCCTCTAGCATTAATTGCAAAAGGACATCGGTGTCGATTCCGATCCGACGACGGCAACGACGATTCGGTGGACCCATCAATGCATCAATTTGAATCATACATTGATCTCACTGATTTGGGTCCAGAAGCACAAGCTCTCGACATCATGTAAATTTGAGATAAGTTGGGATTTTTGACGTAGTCTCATCCACTACTTACTAATGCATGGGCTGGCCGCTGAGCGCTCTACTCTGATCTGTTATGAGTTTTCGAGCCAGCTATCTTACTATTAGGTGAAGAACATCATCTGTCCACTGACTATATACTTACCAAAAATCAAGCCAGAAATCCAATATTATTGTCAATTTGGTTGCCCATAATACTACTACATCACGCATGTAGATCGGTTGATGGGCCCCTGTAGAATTGGTGGGCTGACACCCGTTCTCACGAATGAATGACTAGTTTTCTTCGACGTTTGTCCGTCTACCCTAGTCAGACCTATCGAAGGACGGTGGTCGTGCCTAGACTTCCCGATTGAAATCCGCCATCAGAGTCAGTAAGAATACTGATTCAGTATCTAGCGACGCGAGCTAGGATCCTCATCGGCGATCTTTTGCGTCACGCGGTGCATGGCTTCTGGAACCATAGTTATAGGTGGTCATGGTTCGGAAATTTGATCAATCCCTCTCCGATTTTTTCTACCAAGTTGTTACCATCGAAATGCACCACCAGTATTTTGATACACCTGCCAAACACCCGAGGTCGCTGACTTCGTTGCTCGATGATGCTTTTCACGCGCTTCGTGAAAGAGCTTTCAATGCATCATGGGGCCCTATAGTAAATGTAGCAGAAACTGCTGTGGTCACGTAGGTATTTCACTTTAACGACGCCCGTGGGTTCTCAACATTGATTTTCAGGCTTATGGACAAAATTTCCGTCGGACACCTCCGTGTATTGACCATAGAACGTATTTATGATTTTCCTCCACGCACCGCGGACGATTCTGCGAACACAGAGACTCTCAGTGCAGAGTTGAGGGTGACCAAAGACACTTTTTGGGTTCGCTTGTTTACCATGGGCGACCTTGGATTTTCCGAGGCCTATATGTATGGGGAGGTTGAATGCAGTGATCTTATTGCGTTGTTCAAGGTCAGCCAATGCATTCCACATGTGAAGTGCATCACCCCGAACGTCGCCCTAATGTTGTCAACAGATCTTTTTGATAAATCGGCAAAATCTTGCTAACATGGAGTCTGCCGCATCGTGGTTTTTCACAATTCCGCAAAAGCTCACATCCTTTCGGTTTCTAAACACCCTCAGCAATTCTCGATGCAACATTTCAGCTCACTACGACATATCTAATGCAATGTTCAGAGGTATACCCCGTGTCCCTACGGCTGTTGCCTGCGTTTGACATATTATTAGGCTTCCTGTCCGAAGATATGACATATTCATGTGCTATCTTTGACGATCTTGATGGCGACCTTGTCTCTGGTGCTGCAGACCACAAGTCTTATAGTGGGGGCGAACATCTCATGATTCTGAATGCACACTATAACCCACAGTCGAAGGAGGCTTCAGGGGCTGATTGCTGCCCTCCTCCGTCGGAAGATTCACTGTATGAAGCACAGCTTCGCAAGCTGAAACACATCATTGACAAAGCCAAGATCTCCTCCGACCAGCGCGTACTGGAAGTTGGGTCGGGATGGGGTTCCATGGCTATAGCTATTGCGCAAACATATCCTGGCACAACCGTGGATACTCTCACACTTTCCGTTCAGCAACAGGCACTAGCCACGGAGCGTATCCGAGACGCTGGACTTCAGGACAGAGTGATAGTACATCTCATGGACTATCGTGCGATGCCGCCTAGCTGGAAAGCTTCTTTTGATAGAGTCATCAGTATCGAGATGATCGAGGCCGTTGGTGCGGAATATCTTGAAGAGTATTGGCGTGTCCTTGACTGGGCGTTGAAACCCAAGGGTGGGGTCGGAGTCGTACAGGTCATTACTATTCCAGAGGCTCGTACGTATCGCCCTTTGCAGCCTTCTTCTCCGATAACGCTTACGACTCTCCTTTGGAAGGTTTCGAACGGTACATCGCAGAAATTGACTTTATTAGAAAATGGGTGAGCGACTCAGTTCTGTCTCGTTGATTAGGAATTTATATTGAGATTCTTTTCTACCTGTAGAGTAAGGATGGACTACATATTCTTCCCAGGTTTACGCTGACATGATAGCTTACAGTATTCCCCGGAGGGTTTATCCCAACGCTGACGCTGCTGCTTAAATCCATGGAGAAGGGTTCCGGCGGTCGTCTTATCGTTGACTCCGTATCGAACATAGGTCCCCACTATGCCCGAACGCTCCGGGAATGGCGTAGACGCTTCGTGAATAGGTTCGAAAGTGTCATCGTCCCAGCTCTAAAAGCGGAGTATCCTGCCATAATAAACGGCCCTAGAGGACAAGAAGAGATAGAGGTCTTCCGCAGAAAATGGTTATGTAGGTGGAGCATTGTTTTGGTTGAAGAATTTTAACTGATGCAGTGTGGTGTAGACTACTAGTGGGTGCATAAGGAAGGCACGTTGTATCGCGCGCTCATGATATTCCCGTCTATGTAGCTGTTATTGTGAAGTGGGCTTCACGGCACGTGTCTTGGGAGGTGAGTTAACCGAACCGTTTTGTCATGAACGCAAGCTGAAGTGGCATGGTAAGACCATATCATCACTTTCACGCGCGAAGGCTTTGAAGGCTTTGGTTGCGACGTTTTCCATTGACGCAGAAAGATTGTAATTCGATATCCTATAGTTACATTGGATAACTACTTCGTGTATCGATTCTCTTCACTGTTTCACTTTAGCATCTGATTCAAACTGTAAGGCTGACTTATAGTCCGAAGGGGAATTGGAACGAGACAAACGAGGCGAGTGGATTCTTAGTGCTTTTGCTGCGAGGGTCTTCTGTTGTGCGTGGAGCGGGAATTCAGCGTCTCTGATTCTACTGTAGTAGCGATTATACATGCGTGATTTATATACGTTTCGCGAAGCGATTGATTAAACCGAGGCCGGCGTGAGTAGCATGTGGAACTTGAAAATAACACGGGGAGACAAGGAAATGGTGAGATGCAAGCATATGGAGAGGTAGTGGAAGAGAGCAGAAAACGAATGTATCCACGTAACTCGGATGCGAAGAGTTGAGCTCTTCGCATCAGTGAGTCACGTGGCTGTGTTCGACTTTGTAACAAGTTCAAACGCCTTGCTTTGAAGATGTGACGGTGCGTAAAGGATATGATATCCTTACATCACCCTCCCACTTCGAATATCGACCGTCCGCGGTCGATCTTCCAACCAGTAAACTAAAAACAAAAGAAAAGAAAAAAAACTGTACTGTAGGGTATATAGCAGAGGGAGTAGATTAGAGAAAAATAAAAGGGGAATGATAACGCATCTGATTCTATTCGTCGACGAGTCCTTCGAGAGCTTGAGGGTTAATGAATTGGGTGACTTCTAGCGAGGTAGGCGAGCGCGGGTGATAGGGAATGATGCGAAAGGCGGCAAACTTCAGTTTGGAGAGGGATCCGTCAATTTCTGAGAGACGGTATGATCCTCCTTGCGAACGCGAAACCACGATCATTGGTCCGAAGTATCGTGGCTTGCACTTGACGTTGGATGCTGCTTCTATCTTCTTGTTGAGTACTAACACGAGGTCTCCGGGCTGGAACGCGTAATCGTGGATGATGTTTGCGAATCGTCGTTCAAAGTCTTTGGCGGATGCGAAGCGGGATTTGAGCAGCCGTTCATGCGCTAGCGCTAAATCGTGGTCACGCTTAGCCAGCTGTTGGCCTCTGATAGCGAGTAGTTTGTCCGTGGAAATGAGAGCGCTGATTTCAGGGAGTAGGAAGGTTGCATCAGTGATATCGAAGGGAAGAATAGGTTCTACGCCATGAGCTAAGAAGAAAGGAGTGTGGCCCGTGGTTTTACGCGTGGTAACGCGGTCCGCCCAGAAAACATGTGGTGCAACAGCTGGCCATCGAGTGATATCGCCGTCACAGGCTTTGACAAGCGAGTCTCGTATTGTTCGATGAGAGCGTTCTACTAGGCCGTTAGCGCGTGAGTTGTATGGTGAGATTCGGATATGGTTGATGTGGTATGTTCTGGAGAGCCATTCGATTGCTGCTACGAACGGTGTACCATTATCCGTTACAATCTCTTCTATACCTCCCCATCTACATAATATGTCCTCGAAGATGAAGGATCCCAGTGTGCGTCCAGTCTCCGTTTTCAACATGTGCCATTCGGGCCAGTTTGATAATGAGCAGCGGGCTTGTACAATGTAGGTGTATCCTCGGGCAGTGGGCATGTACATTGAGTCGGCGAATGCTTTCCTAAACAAAGGAGCTGGAATAGCGACGGTAGGGGGGATGATGACGCGTTCAACGGAGCGTAACTGGCATTGATGACAAGTCTTGAGGAACCATGCTAAGTCCTTGTCCAATGAGGGCCACCAGAATCTGTCCGCGATGGTGCGTCGTGTAGGATAGAATCCCTTGTGACCGAGTTTGTCGTGTGCTTCAGTGAGAATGCGAATGCGATCTGGTGTGAAGATAACAAGCTGATGTCGTCCTGTTGGCTCTTTTTGCCACAGACTGTCTCCGCGTGAAAAAAAACGATGGGCGTGTTTAACGAGGCGTGTTCGATCTGCGACTGATAAAGACGATGGGAGTGATAGTGACTCGAGATAAGAAAAGATGGTGCGTAGCTCAGCGTCGCGTTGCTGGACAGTATCATCTGATGGGGGTATAAGTTCTGGAATGGGTGTTGATGCTGTTGCGTGCACGGCAAGTGAGGTAGGTGTCTTGATCTGTTGAAAGAAAATTGCTAAATCCTCTTCTACCCAAATCGCGCATCCCAAAACTTCATCCAACCACTCCTCTATCTCCTCAGAGGTTTCTTCTAACTCTACATGGTCTTCTGGGGCTGCTGGTCGTCGCGAGAGTCCGTCTGGTCCAAGGTGTCTGGTAGCAGGTACGTGGCGTAGTTTGAAATCGAAAAGAGATATTCCCGCTAACCAGCGGTTCATGGCGGCTGTCACAACCCCTTAAACAACTTAATGCTAGGGCAGAGACTAGGACTCAAACGAAGGTTATCACGATAAAAGAGATGAGATTGAGCAGGTACGTTTGGGCTGCTACAAGATGTAGAGACGAAAGGTTTGAACTAAAGAACTACTGACTAGAAACGTCTTAACTATATACAACTATTCAAGAGGAGATACAAACTGAGTTCTAACTACTAGCCAATCATAAAATAAGAAACAGAATCGTACGATGTGATAATGTGAAAGGAAACTATGATGTCATAAGAAGCGATGCTGCTTCTGTGAAGTTCTGGAAGGTTCTAGGAGAGTCACGTGATGTGAGAGCGTCTAAGTCTGGAGTTGGGATTTCGGTAATGGTAGCGATAGGGTTAGGGTTAAGGTTTGGAACATATGTCGGGCATTTAGGAGTTAGCGCTGGGAATGGGCGCTTAATGTTGACAGTCGAAAGGAAAGAATAATGATTTGTATTTGGAACTCGTGACATTACCCCCCCTCTAGGTTGAGCGTCATCGCGAAAGACGGAAGGACGGATATTCTTTTGTCTCCATTCTTTGAACTCCGATGTTTCTAGAATAGACCCTCGAATTCTTTTGGAAGCGGCTGCCGTGGGATTTTCTTTATGGAATTCTGCGACAAGAATCGGGGAGTTTTTTAAGTTCTCTTCTGGCTCCCATGTCGACTCGTCTGTCGGATATCCTTCCCATTTTACTAGGTATTGCAGCTTTCCTCGGAACAATCGGCTATCTAATACGGATTCTACAACGAATTCTTCCTGATCGGCAACGATCTCTGGCGGTGGTCGGGTGGATTGACGATGAGGAACCATTTGAGATGGACGATATGGCGTGAGTAATTCGACATGAAAAACGGGGTGAATCTTATAGCTTTCTGGCAATTTCAATTTGTAGTTCACCTCGCCCGTCTTCTCTAGTATTTCGAAGGGACCTAGACGACGATCTGATAGTTTCTGACTTGGACGACGCTGTTTAATGTTCTTTGCGTCTAACCAGACCTTGTCTCCTTTCTCATACTTCGGTGCGTCTTTCACTCCTCGGTCATAGAAACGTTTCATCCGTTCATTAACCATCTTTAGAGTGTCTTCTGCATCTTCACGTGCTTCTTTCATTTGGTTCGCTCTCTCATCTGCGGCGGGAATAAGGGATTTGGAGTTCGGAGATATGGTGAATTCGGGATCGTATCCGTACAAGACTTTGAAAGGGCTGTGTCCGGTTGATGTGACTGCGTTGTTGTGTGAAAATTCTGCAATCGGTAGCCAAGACACCCAATCATTTTGTCTATAGGATGTGAACAAGCGCAAATATTGTTCTATTTCTTGATTTACGCGCTCTGTCTGTCCGTCTGTTCTAGGGTGATAGGAGGTCGAAGGTGACCATTTCGTTCCTAATCTTTTTGATACTTGTCCCATGAACTTCGAGATAAACTGTGTTCCTCGATCCGATATCACCTTCTTTGGTGTTCCATGATTTTTCCAGACATTTCTCAGGAATAACTCGGCAATGCCCTTCGAGTCTACTTCCTTTACTGTGGGGATAAAATACGACTGCTTCGAAAATCGATCTACGACTACGAAAATGCTGTCCATTCCCTCACTTTTTGGCAAGTCCACGATAAGGTCACATGAGATCGTCTGCCAAGGTGCACTCGGCACTTCATTTGGTTGCAAAGGTCCCGTTGGTTTGCTTGGGAATACTTTTGTTTGTTTGCATCGATCGCAACCGTCTACATAATCATGAACATACTTCGTCATTGAAGGCCACCAATAATTTCTGGAAATCAATTCTAAGGTTTTGGCTCGTCCAGGATGTCCAGCCGGTGGAGAGTCGTGAAACAACTCCAATATCTCTCGGCGGATCTCTTTATCGTTTGGAACGTACACCATGCCTCGGAACAACACCAATCCGTCCTCAACATTCCACTCTTCAACTCCTCTGCGTAGCTGTACTGGCGCTGTCTTTAGCGTTTCCAAGGCTTTCATGACCTCAGGCTCTCGTTCCGTGCTCTTTCTTATCTTTTTTAGCAACGAACTTTCTCCTTCGATGAGCATTTGGCCTCTTAGCAGCTTTAGCTTGGAAAAACTCAGGTTTCAGCAAAATGCGGTCGGAATTGTCGTTTTCTACCCCCCCTCTGTGGTCTGATCTCCGAGAAAGACGGTCTGCCTTATCGTTGACTACACCAGGCTTATGTTGGAGCGTAAATTCATACTCCGCCAGGAATAAACTCCATCTGGCTTGCCTTCTTGTCAACTTTTGGCTCGTCATAAAGTACTCGAGATTTTTGTGATCCGTCCAGATCTCCACTGGGTGAGGTGCCCCCTGCACATAGTGCCTCCACTCTTCTAACGCTCGAATGATTGCGAGTAACTCTTTGTCATGAATGTCGTAATTTCGTTCTGCATCATTCATTGACTTTGAGTAGTATGCCACGGGATGCCATAATCCGTCTTCCATTAGTTGAGAAAGTACTGCACCGGATGCATAATCGGAAGCATCGGTTTCTATTCTCTTTTTCTTTTCAACATCTGGCATGACTAATAACGGAGCTTCTGTGAACTGCCTCTTTAATTCTTCGAAGGCCTTCTGTTGCTTCTCCGTCCAATCCCATTTGACATCTTTTCGCAATAAATCATTCATTGGTCTAGCAATGTTCGAGAACCCCAATATGAATCTTCGATAGAAGTTGGCAAAACCCATGAATGCTTGTATGTCTTTCACGCATTTGGGAACAGGCCAATTTAATACTCCTTCTACTTTCACAGGGTCCATCGATACTCCGCCTTTTTCCACTATCAACCCGAGGAACTCCACTTGAGATTGTTCGAAGCTACATTTCTCTGGCTTTAAGAACAAATCGTTATCTCTCAATCTTTTGAGCACCTCTCGTACAAGCTTTCTATGTTCTCCTTTGTCTGCATTTGTGAACACGAGAATATCATCGATATAGACAACTACTTTTCTGTCTTCGATCAAATCTTTGAATATCTCGTTCATCATGGTCTGAAAAGTTGCAGGAGAGTTCGTCAAGCCGAAGTACATTACGGTCGGTTCATGGTGACCAAAGGGCGTTTTGAATGCCGCCTTCCACTCATCTCCTTCTTTCATGCAAATGTTGTTGTACCCCCATCGTACATCCATTTTAGAGAACGTGGTTGCTCCAGTCAATGCATCTATTAGATCTTGCGACCTCGGTAAAGGGTATGCATTCTTGACCGTTCTATCATTGAGCTTCCTGTAATCCATAACGGGGCGTAACTTGCCATCCTTTTTAGCCACAAAGAAGAAAGGTGCTGCAATCGTTTTCCGGTCTCTGAGGCTGATATTGAGCAGTTCATTACTTCGATTTGTCCCACTGACGGTTGATAGCACAGGTGATCAATGGTGGCACAGCCAAAGCCAGGACATGCAAATGGCTGCGCCGCCACTCATAAACCCTCCTCTGGCTGAGGCTGGATTGTCTATCGAGTTGCCCATGCAGAGCCAGAACAACTCGTTGGGGAGCCATTCATCCACCCCACCCCGTATTCGCAGACCACGCTTGAATGCCTTCCCATCACCCTTTCCCATGTCTCCTCGACTCCCTCCTGTCGACGCCCTTCACACAGCTAACACTGACGGACATAGTCTACCAGCCCCGCACATCTCTCAATCGACTCTACCAGCCACGCACATCTCTCAATCGCCTCCAGCAGCGGTTATCAGTAATTTATTGGAACATTCCACTCCAGCCGCCGCCAACTCAGATACTCTTCCATCTGTTTTCGGCATACCTACACCTCTCACAGATACCACTGCTATTCCCCGCCGTGCCGGACACCTTGCTTCATACAGGAAGTGTTCCACCCACTTCTAGTGCTCCTGGAAGACGCTCTGCGCGTACGACACGACCATCAACAAGAGCTGAAGATGCCAACAAGATCGGTGATGATGCCAGAACCATCACTTCCAAACGCAAGCGCAAAGGTGTGACGGCAGGTTCCACAGCCCATGCAGTCGCTGCGAAAAGTACGTATTCCAATTTTTGTCCATTTTATCACGCTAAACATCAATCTGTGCAGGTCTAAAAAATAATCACATTTCTTGCAGTACATACGCCTCAATACTCTAATGTCTTCGTGTCCTATTTACAGTTTAACCATGTAGTTATTGCGACAACAATTTTTACTTAATGCTCAAGTCAAGTTAATGTTACCCGTCACAAATATTGTGAACTTCGCCTTGAGCAGTTGAACTAGAGATCACGTGAGTTGGACAGTCTGAAATCAACGAAGTTGAACCAAAGTCCACGTGATTTGGACTTTGTTGCATGAGACTGAAGTGAAAATCAACGAAGTCGAACAGAACATCACGTGATTTGGAAGAAAAATTGAAAGCAAAATATATTTTGGGATGGGCCTACAAAGTGGAGAGTACTAAGAGAATGGGGGACGAAGCACTATCTAATCCTGATCGAAGATCTACCCAAGTGAGTGGCTATGATTCCTCACATGAATCTAGGTAGGGTGATTATGTTGGTCACGTCTACAGGCGCGGCTTGGCAATAATGCGAGGCACACCACGAAACGTGGTAGAGTGATGGTGAACAGGGAGTGGGGAAAGGAAAGAGCTCGACGACAAGACGCATTGAAGTCGAGGAGCGGATACAAGAGACGCCGGCATTTTCCGCTCGTCAATAAAGACCAAACTTCGCTCGTGCCTTACTATGTCATGGAGTGACAATATATAAGTAAAGTGATCGAGTGAGCAGCGCGTGGCTATGCAGAGGCAAGATGGAGATCTAGATTTCCGCAGATTTCCAAAAAACCAAAGCTGCCCAAATCCCAAATCGGACCTGACCAGGGTACAGGCTAAGAATAACCCAGTAGGTATGAGTCGCACAGGTGATATATCACTGCCCTGTGCTTTAAGCCAAAGGCAGGGATATATCACGGATGCACTCCAAAGCCAGTAAAATGATATATCATATTGACACTATAGCCTGGTGCTGCTTGAAGATTGCCGTGAACGCCATTGTGTCCTCGACGTTGGTCAGACCATCAACCAAACGAGCGCTTCATCGAGGCAATGTCAGACAGGAACCGACGCATGCAGATCTACAACCAACCACTCGCTCGTCGGCACTTTTGCTAATGTACCCGGGTCTACAATCATGGTGATATTGGTATGTACACTTCCTGCGGTGTTTTTCTGCGCTCACGTTCTTACAGCTACAAACTCGTTTCTGTCATTGTGGTGGATGGTGTCGTCGTGAGCCGTCCGTGCTGCTCTGTTCCCAACTGCTGGGTACATCTCCGTACCCCACAAGACCGGTTTTGTCATGCCCACTCCGCCCACCTCAATCAATGTGCGATTAAAGGCTGCGCACAATCTGTCGTGTCAGGTGGCCTTACGTGCGACATCCCCGCACACCAGGAGTCTGAAGCACTGCACACTCTGCGGGGCAAGTCTCGATTCCGTCTGCACGAACGCCTTGAGCGTTCACGGCGCTATCCATGGGCGACTTGCAAATGTCCAGGCTGGCTGACGACGACGGGGACGGTGACGGTGACGGCACACAAGCCATCGGAGAGGAGGAGTATGACGTGAAATCGGGAAAGAAGAAGAAGCTTCGTGCGCAGTTCACGCGCAACTATACTCATTGCGAGGAGTTGATTGTTGCACCTTGCAGGATGA
>NW_024539431.1:0-38924 GCF_016758775.1 Suillus clintonianus
GATAGTATTGCCGTCTGGATGCGCGTGCAGCTTCAGTACGCTCTTCTTGAGTTTTATGCAATTGAGGACGGCCCATGACTACTCTACAGTAAGACATAAGTCAGTGATCAGTGAGGTCTGAATACATTCATTGAAGAAATTTGTACGGACTCATCTGTGTTGCTCTTCTTGAGTGAATTGCGTAACTCTGCTTAGCAGCATTACATCGTTCCTTATTCCTGTATGAGGTTTGTTACTACAATTCAGACCAAGTGGATATTTACGCACCTCTGATAGTATTTCCGTCTGGAAATGCGTGCAGCTTCAGTACTCTCTTCTTGAGTTTTGTGCAATCGAGGACGGCCCATGACTACTCTACGAGTTCACTGTGAGTTGGAGATTTAGTACTGGGTTGGAGATTTATGATAGATTTACAATACCCTAGGACATCAACTAGGCCGCGGATTTAGCAAAACCGGCACTTCTCGCTGAGTCTAGTCTATACAGTCTTGTTCTCAATGAGATTCGCACTGAAACTAAACACCCCCTCGAGCACTTCTGGTACCATTCATACATGGTATTGTGCGCCTTCTCTAGTGACTCCCAGTCCGCGTCATATCTAGTGACTCCCAGTCCGCGTATCTCGCCTCCCAAGGCAGCGGGACATGATCCATCGAACGGGCTCTAGTGAAGAACTTGACACTGGTGGCACCCATTATTTCCGCGGAGCGTAGGAAGATGGTCGCAATGGAAGGTAGGTTGAGGCTGGTATGAGTAGCGTCGAACGCGCGGATCTGAGCTTACATAGAACCTCGAAGTGTGTCAAAACGCCGTTCAACGATGCCACTCATTGTCACTCCTTATTTCTCATCAAAATTCACACTGAAATTCATGGCAGCCAAGCGCGATCATATTGCACACAGTAGAAACAACTTGGAAGGCTTCAAGAAACATGTTACATACAATGCATACATTAGGGCAATATCTCCGTTTCACCGCGGTCGATTGCCGCTTCCATCAACTGGATGCCTTCGGCTACTGAGCGCACCTTAGAAAACGAGGCCCTGCTCACGCCAATAACATGGGAAGAAGTCTGCTGCCTGTTGGTGAATCACTAGTCAGTAAGTGTTAATTTGAAAATAAAACGATGCAAATTAATTACCAAGTGGAGAAGATGCCAATGCGGCGTCCACGAGTCACCCAATAGAAGGGTCCCATAGCATCGTTTGGAGGTATGTCGTAGGTCACATTGACCTGAGGCTGGGTGACGCCTGACGTCGCGGGAGAGACGGTGACAGCTGGGGCAGGCACTGGAACTGGAGTTGGCGCTGGTGTGAGTGGAGCTGAGGCTGTAGGTGGTATGGGCGCTGACACAGGTGGCACAGTGACACCTGACGTTGCAGGAGAGATGGTGACAGATGGGGCAGACACCGGAACTGGAGTTGGCGCTGGTGTGAGTGGAACTGAGGTGGTAGTGGTGGAAACAGTGCTGATGGCAGAAACAGCAGCGACCAATGCGTTCTGCACCACGCCGTGGATCGTGGAGGTCACATCGGATGCCTGCTTCCCAGTGATGTTCAATTGCGCCAAGAGCGCAGCAAGACTATCTGTAGAATATATGGTCAGGATTAGAGCGCACTTGAGGACACTTTTGCTTACCAGTACAATTGCCAGTACCATTACCACCAGCAATGGGCGCCGCAGGCACAGCATCTATCGTGCTTGTGGAGGTCATCGTTGGGTGTAAATAGTAGGCGGAGAATTAATATTGAAAATTGGGACTCACCTGTATACACAATTCTGGCTTTTGTACTGGGAATGCCGTCTATATCGAGTCATGGAAAAGCCACCCAGTGCGTTGCAGCTCATTCGTTGCAGTTCGATCTGAGTTTACCGGCTCTTCCCATGCATGCAGATCACATCACGCAAGCCAGCATGTACATTACACATGCATTTCACATGCATTACACTTTGCATTACATGTGCATTACCTTACAGTGCATTACACGTGCATTACAGGTGCATTACTCTTTGCATTACGCGCTTCACCTGTTCCTCCCATTACCTTTGCAAAGTTTGCATCACTCCGCATTCTTGTCTGTATGGGTTGATTTTGTTTGTTGTTCTCCCTAATAAGACTATTCTACAGATTATCAAGCTCACCCTCCTGCGTGTGTTCACTGTTGGCAGCGTCCACATAACATCCTAGATGGCCTCTGCCCAAGGTAAGCACATGTTGGCTGCTCATGAACTATATCTGACGCTATTCACTAGATGACACCTCTCAGTGCCAATCTCCCAGAGCAATCCAGGCAGTTACTTTGCCTTGGACCTTTTCACAAGTCAACAGCCGTAAACGTCCCAGATTAAACGTGTATACACCGACGTCCACCTTGGAGCCCCAGAAGCCTGTGCATGCCTCGGTCACATTTGCTGCACGTCGAGATGGAACGATGCATGTGTCGGGCCGGCATGTCATTGGACAGAGTTCGGCTGCTGCTGTCCTGAGCACCTCACCTGCAGAGCATGAGGATACGTCCTTTAACTTTTTGGAGCCCAATGATTTCTTCACCATGGATGCCATGGATGGAGTCGTCACCAACGATATGGATTATGGAGTCGTCACCAACGATATGGATTTGCTGCAGACGCGGAAGCGGACAGCTGGTGTAAGTCTTATCACCGTCACATTTGTTAACATTTTGATTTCGGCATAGGACCACCCCCTTCTCACTTGGTTAGACGAGCGCGAAAGCTATCTTGCGGAGATGATCCGGCTCGATGGTCGGGGGATGCTGGCAATATGTGTGCGGCTGTGGTACTGCTCCTGCATTGGTTCGATGCGAGAGCTGTGATGATTCACAAATGTACTGTCACGGCTGCACTGTCACTAACCATTTGTGCTTGCCCACCCATCGCATCGACGAGTGGACTGGTGTGTGTTTCCAGAGGACGTCACTCAAGAAGCTAGGCCTTCGTATTCAACTCGGACATCCTATTGGCCAGCGCTGTATCCTTCCCCATAAAGCCTTCAATGATGACTTCGTTATCATGGATACGGACGGTATACACCAGGTTGGACTCGACTTTTGTGGTTGCGAGACTGCGCAAACACATACGAAGCAACTACTCCGAAATCGATGGTTCCCGTCCACCTCAACTGACCCCAGGACCGCAGCGACCTTTCGAGTACTACGACAGTATCATATCCTTTCATTTGAGTCGAAGGCATCTGCGTACGAGTTCTATCATACACTCGTTCGCTTGACAGATAATACGGGCTTGTCAAATCGTAAGGCAGTGGGTGCTCTTTATTATCTCAGATGTTCTACAATGCTGACCTTCAGATTTAGGACCGCTATGAAGCATTTATGAGAATGGTGCGCGAATGGCGCCACCTGAAGATGGTGAAGCGCTTTGGTCGTGGTCAACCCAGCCGGTGTTAAAGCTACATCGCCCGGAGAGTGTGCTATTCTATGTCCAGCATGCCCACAGCCGGGCAAGAATCTGCCTGACGGTTGGCAAGATGTCGGGAAAGCCAAACGGTATGTGGCGGGAACTCAATGGTTTCAATTAAAGGCTAACGTGTTAAGGTGGCTATATGCAATTTTTGTTGCAATAGACGCGAATTTTCGATTGAAGAGACGCGATGTTTCGAATGAAGATGTAGACCCCAGCCTTTCAAAAGGCTGGGCGTATTTCGTGGAAGAAAAAGGATACAAGACCTTCCTGGCCCAACACCTCGGAGATGAGCAGGAGGTACGTGGTTGATGATATTAACCCGAGCCCATGCTTATTCACACCACCCTGCAGAAAAGCTCATGTTCAAATCACAATGCCGTCAACATGGCTGATACGAAGCTGTCACAAGGGCTCGCAGCTACAGGTGTGGGCACGATCGATTGCGCCCGTCATAACATGAAACGACCAAACGGAGTCGGAGATTTACAGAAAGGTGAAAAGTATGTTATTGTCTTTGCTTGTCGGTGTCGTGTCTCATCACGCATTCACACAGATACCTCAACATGGACTATCTGTTTTTTTCGACCTTACGCAGTACACAACTCCAAATGTTAAATGTTTCGTACGACATCGCGTGCCAATGGCACAAGAACCTCTGGGCGCGGATGAAATCATTTCCTCAATCCCACAGTTTGGACTACCTCACAAAGGTGATTCGATTTTTCGTGCCAAAGTTTCATCTCCCCGCACATATCGCAAAGTGTCAAACACTTTTCTCGTTCAACTTTACGCGTTTCGTCGGCCGCACAGATGGTGAGGCCCCAGAGAGAGGGTGGTCAAATATTAACCCCGTGGCCTCGAGTACGAAGGCTATGGGCCCTGGCTGCCGTTGTGACACCCTGGACGACCATTTTGGGGATTGGAACTGGAAGAAAACAGTTGGGTTGGGCGCCTCTCTCCTCCTCAAGATCAAGGACACCCTTGCTGAGAGGGCCGAACACAAAATGGCATTCGAAGAATTCGACACCGCTATCACTCCCGACCACCGTTCTGCGTGGTTGGCAGAAATGGAGGTTTGGGAGGTCAATCCCAATGACACAACTGTTTTTAATCCGCTCGAGGCTAAAGCTACATGTGAGTGCGGTATTTTATTCTACGAGCCTCGTACTAACAATCATTTAGCCATCACGCAAGCAAGTGCACGGCTTAAGCTTGCTGAGTTGGAGGCCGAGGAACTTCGGCGGGGCATCGACACGTCTTTACATCCGGAAATATCACGTAGTGTGCTCATCGCCGCTGGCATCGACCTCGAAGAGGAGCAGTATGTAATGTCCCTCGTATTGTCATGAATGCGCTAATGATTTTCAGGCGTCGTTTGACCATTGCTGTGGAATCCTTAGGTATCCATGCTACTGATACACAAAAAAGCAGCATCGTGCGAATGCGGAACTCGCTACGGCGCAACATCGACACGTGGAGACGCGCCCAAGTCCTCTACCTCCCCGCTGTCCAAAGCATTATCAATCATGCAGTGCGTGAAGTTCAAGAGAATGCCGAATGCATGAAGCTTTGGCTACCTTCCCAGCTGAGAGACAAACCATGTGATCCATGCCTGCAAAATGATGAGTGGGAGTTGCGCTACGCTCAAGCTCACGACACACTCGAAGAGATCCGTCAGTGCTTGCGGATTCATTGCTCTCTGCTGTCATTCAAACGAGAATGGATCCGGGGTCAAGGCGCAAACACGCGAGCTCAGAATGCTCTCGCTCGGGTCCATGGAAGGCGCACTGCGTGCGTGAAGCGATACCGGTCGACATGGGTGGCGCTCAAGGCCCTAGCTACAGCAATGGGGAAGAAAGACTGGCAGGGGAGGTTGCAGGAGCTGGCGGATAATGACATCAAGCCCCTCGTGGATCCGTTCGCTACTGGTGAAGGGAGACGTCAAGTATCTTGGATCTGGATGATGGATGGCGTTGATTGCAGTGACGAAGGTGATAATGATGGTCAGTGTTTTTATTTAATCCATATTTGCGCAAGCTGATGTGCTGCAAGGTGTCCGCATCGAGTGGTGTAAAAGCCGTGCGAGGGCACTGCGCTGGTCAGAAGAGGTGGAGTTGTTGAGGGAAGAGATGCGCAGAGTGCTTCAGTTTTTTGCCTGGCAGGCAGCGTGGTGGGAAGATCAAGGAAAGCGGCGTGTTGGAGAGTGTGCCACGCACGCTGAAGGGTTGTATGCATATGCTGTCCGACAGGCTAACCTCCGTCGCAGGATGGCAGACGATTTTCGCATACTGTGGTCACCTTATCTTTCACTGCATGCCCTCCCACAAGCCCTCCCCATCAACCCGCCATCTCAGCTGTCTGAACTGTCGTTACCTGACCTCACCATACCCGATATTCCCTAGCCCCTAGCTTCTGCGTTGTGCCTGCCAATCTATGGTTCGTGATGGATCGGGTCTTCTGGAGCTTCTGCGTAGTGTACCTTACATACATCATTGTCCCTTACATACATTATTGATCAATGTCACCGGCTTTCATTGAATGTTGAAGCCCTTAAGTGGCCGAAGACTGCACTGGAAATCTAACCGGCTACTATACAATATGCTAGGCTAACTACTGTAGGTCTGCTAGTTAGCGTGATCTGATGCATCACTCAACATGCCAACGAGCATAGTTAATGCAATACTCATGTCTTGTGATAAGCAGACTTAATGCATTATACCTACAGGGACTTGTGTCCGTTGACGAGCGTGATGAATCTTTCTGAGGGCATTGACGGATCGATGTCGCGCATCCTGGCGTACCGGGGGGACTTCTCCCATAAGACTTTCCATTGGTCCCTCGATTTTGTTTTCTGTGTCGCCTTGATTGCTGATGCGCTGCGTTGCAGGTGGTGCCCTCATAGGTACTTGGGGAGGAGGCGCGTTGGACTGTTGTTGTCTTCACTCTGTGCTGCTTCCTTGGCCGCTTGATCCGCTAATTCGTTCCCTGCGACGTTTACGTGTCCTGGTATCCATCTTACCGTAAGTCTGAAATCGCCTTGCGCTTCGTGTCGTTTTGCTAATCGTCGTGTCATCTGTTCGAAGTTGTCCGCTATGAAACCACTCCCCGTTTTGTTCATGACTTCGCCCGTCTGGATCACTGCTTGATTGTCGACTAGGATGGAGGCTGGGTAGACGATGTTTCTTTCCGTGGCCAGTAGCTGCGCCGCTAGGGTGAGTCCGATCAGTTCGCCTTCGTGTACCGTGTGGTCTTCATCGTTTCCTAGATGATATCTTAGGGTGCGCGGTTCCTGTTCATGTCTGATCAGTATCGCTGCTGCTCCTATACCTCCCTGATAGCCCGAGCCGTCTGTAAAGACTTGGATGACGTCTTCGAGGTTGGCCTGCTCTCGTATTGCGTCTTGCTTGGTTTTGGCTATGCGTGTTTGGTAGGCGCTTTTGGATGCTGACTTGTTAGCAGTTTTGACGGGATCGATGGTCTCTATGTCGCCTGGAAAGATGCGGTATGTGTGGAGGAGGTTGTGTAATGATGAGCGGTGACTCCGGACGTTATGGTCGGCTATCCAGGTGAGTTTCTTGTGTAACGGGTGGGTTTGCGGGAGCGATGCTAATCGGACTGTAGCGCGATGACAGATCTTTTGCATGAGGATGGGGATCGGGAGGAGATTCGCGTGAGCTTCGAGGATGTCGGTCGGGGCAGTTCGCATGGCTCCCGTGATGCTTATAGCCGCTATTCGTTGTACTGTAGTTAGTCGATCAGCAATACCTTTGGAACCTTTCTGCATTTCGCCAGTGCTACTTTTGAAGAGGGGTCTGAACCAGATGTCGGCGCCGTATGTGAATTTAGGGATGGCGACGGCTTGATATAACTGGCGCATAAGCTTGGTGGGGATGCCCATGGCGGATCTGGAGAGTCGGCGGATCTGTAGAACGTATTCAGTACCCTTTGCGATCGCGTAAGCTGCGTGTTCCCGCCATGTGAGTTCTTGATCGACGATGATACCTAGAAATCGTGTATGGTGAGAAGGTTGGATGGTAGTGCCGTTGAGGGTGATGGATCTTCGTTCCTTGTTCTTGCTACGAGTGAAGTCCATTAGCGCGAATTTCGACGTCTCGAATTTTGAATTATGGTCCTTCGACCATTGAAAGCCGCCGTCTTCTCGTTCTAGCATGTTTTTCAACATGTCATGTGTCTCTGCGAAGGTGTTAGCTACTGCTATATAGGCTGTGTCGTCCACGAAAGCGAGAGCGATTTCTTCGCGTCCTCGTCCTATGCGTCCTTTGGCCACGTCCACGAGATCGGAGTTGTAGATTAAGTAGCATATCATTGATAGGGGGTCGCCTTGGCCGATCCCATTGTCTACCGGGAACCAATCAGATGTGAAGTCGTCGAATTTGAGCTGAGTGCGTCTTCCAGTAAGCATCCGTTTGGTGAAGTCGACGAGTTCGGGAGGGAGTTGGCGTTTCTTCATGTTGTGAATGAGTCTTTCGGTCACTGCATTGGGGAAGGCCCCTTCTATATCTAGAAAAAGTACTGATGCTACCTTTTTCGTGCGCCAAGCGTCTTTTATCGTTGCCTCGAGTAAGTGTACTGAATCCGTTGTCGAGCGTCCAGGGCGACCTCCGAAGTGGTTTACCGGCAGGAGTTGGTACTTTTCGAGTATGTGGGTTACTTGATGGGTGACGATTGCGGTGAGGATTTTGCATGTCGTGTTGATGAGTGCTATCGGTCGATATGCCTTCGGGACCGAGTAATCCGCCTTGCCTGGTTTCCGTAGTACGACAGTGGTGAATTCCTTCCATGGTTCGAAGTAGGTATGGAGTGTAAAGACGGCGTTGAACAGGTGAGTTAGATAAGGGATGAGAGTGGAGGCATTTCGTTTAAACACTATGTTACATATATTGTCGGGTCCTGGGGCCTTATACGGGCTGGTGTTCATGATGGCGTGTCGAACATCATCTTCGCTGATGGTCTTGAAGGGGGTGACGGGTTCTGGGTAAGCGTAGTCAACTGGAACGTTAGTGGTAGCTGGGGCAGGAGGAAAGAAAGCTTTGGCGAGGATTGTACTCTTCTCGTCGTTGGTTACTGCTTCTGTTGATGAGCCGTCGGCGTTTCTGGATTGTAGTACTGGTATCCGTGCCTTGCTGCCGTCGCTACTTGGTGTCGTGACGTATCTGTTCGCTGTCCAGATCTCTCGCTGGGTGGCTTCTTCCAGGAATTGCGTCCAATGTTCCTTTTTGGCGTGCTGGATGGTGTCGGATACTTTATTGCGGAATTTCCTGTGTTCCTCGTGTGAAGGGTGATCTCTCACTGCTCGATACTTATATGAAGTTGCACTCAGCTTGTGTTTCTCCTTGAGCATCTCTGAAATCTCTCGCGTCCACCACTGCTTTGCGTGGGGATTCGGTCTGGATTTAGGTACGTTCTCCTCGACGGTTTCTTGAAGGGTAGATGATAGCGCTTTCGCCGCGGCTTGGAAGTCATCTATGTTGGTAAGAATAGTTGGAGGTGGGATCTTCTGTGGCCGTTCCTGGAGTTGAGCGCTGAACTTCTCCCAGTCCGTTTCTCGGTAGTTGAAGCGGGTGGTCATTGTGGCTTGAGGGACTTGGAGATCTAGTGTGCTTAAGATGGGTACATGGTCAGTCTTCGGGGCTCGGAGCCGGGGAGCCGTATCGCAGGTGATGAATGAGTCCAGCGTGTTGTCGGAGCAGAGTACATTGTCGGGGCGTGTCCAGTTGCCGGAATTTGAGGATTCCAGGGTCGGTTTGTCTTTAGGAAGCGCTTGGCACATACCATACTCCGCCATAAGTTCTATCCAGGCTTGGGCCTTGGTTTGGGCGTCTCGCGAGTCGAAGAGGTGGTGGTTTCTTTCTTCCTCCCAGAGAGGATGGTGGCAGTTGAGGTCTCCTAGCCATATGACGTGGTCGTCCGCCGTTGGTCGTACTGTTTGGATGTTTGCCTCGAGGTATTGCTGGATTGCCGGGGGGGAGTCCTGTTTGATGCCGTCGTTATAGATATTAAATATGGTTAGTTTGCCGAAGTCTCCGTGGAGTTGGATGACAACTATATCTGCGGAGGGGAAGGCAAGTTGACGCCAATTGTTAGTGTCTATACGTTTATTAACAAGTGTTACTGCTCGCGAGCGTTTGTTGTGTGAGTAACGGTGAGATGGATATACTACATGCCAGTCTGACGTGGCTCTTGTGTTTCCCTTGGTGTCGATCGTGGGTTCTTGTATTGCTACGATATCCCAGTCACGGGCAGTTGTGGGTCCACTGAGTACGCAGTGCTGGGCGTCAGGGGAGGTGTTAAGGTTTTGTTGCCAGATACGTAGTCGGGTTACGGAGTTGTTGGGTGTATCAGTCATTCCATCCAGAGGTATCGTGGTTGGCCGCCGCCGTGAAGTCTAGATTGCTGAAGAAGTTCTGGGATTGGGATTGTCGTGGTGGTTGACTATATCGGGGGGATGATTGATTGGTGATGGGTCCTCTTGGGGGGTGTTCTGCTTCGCGTTTGTGTCTGGTTCCTTGACTTGGTCTGATTGGGAATGAATCTAGTGTCCATTGTGTGAGATTAGGCGGCTGGTTGCTTGGAGGTGGAGGGGGCTTTCGATAGGGTGCTGGTTTGGGGGGCGCAGTGACGTGGGTCCATTCTTCGTCAGTTGGGAAGAAAGGCATGGAGTTTTCGGGATAGCGTTTGTCGGTGTCGTCGCATTTCTTCTTGAAGGACGGGCAGTCGCGGTTCCAACTTGCGTGATCATCTGTTTCACATGATGTGCAATAGCTTTTGTTCCTTGATGGGCAGTCACTGGTGCGGTGGTTGTTCCCGCAATTTGCGCAGGTATCTCCGTGCGAGATGCATTCGCGTGCGATGTGACCGTAGTATTGACATTTGGCGCATCGGATTGGTTCGCGCCTGTTCTTCTTTGGCCATAGTTTGAGCTGGTTGGAGGTGATGCCGTCTCGAATTGCGATGTTTGCTATCTTTGGATCTGGAGCTCGATACTTGCACGAGCATGCTCCCAGCATCTTTTGGGTTCACTTCTCTAAAGAATCTAGTCACCTCAAAGCCTACCGTTACCGCACCCTAGAAACTGACTGTAGATCGAATTGATTCTCTATCGGAAAAAGGCCCACGAAATGCATCAGGCAATAAAAGCTGATGTCGGGTTCGCTCATGGGGTATCCATTGTCGTTAGTAGGCCCATAGTACTACATTAGGAACGTTCTCTTCGCCACCACGGAGTCCGGACGTGGGTTTGAGGTTGGCTTTTTGGCAATAACAAGACAAGCCCATGTATACTCTGCTATACTTCCGGGTCCTGGTGCCAAAGTACCTGCAAATTCCGGTTGGGTTAAATGATCGTTATGAATCTTATGATCATCATGGACCGGAAGCACACCGTGGATGTGTCACGTGATCATTCACACTTGGGGCACGCGTAACGTGGGAAGAACGCGAGCATTACTTTGTGGTTGCTTTAACTGACAACAGTGACAAGCCACTGAACTAGAATGCCGGCGCCATCAGAAACGTCGACGCGCTCACGTTTGTCATTGTCGCGCACGACATCAAACTCCACTACGACACGCGCTTCTCTCAAAACGCGTGCGCTGTCTATTACAAGTGATGCGAGCGGTTGCACGACTGTCAAGCCCGCCAAACCAATCTCGAATTCAAATTCTACTTCGAATATGCTCTCCACCACGCCGACACCCCTGAAGCGTCCCGGTGCAGGTCCGCCCAGTGCTTTTCCGCGCTCCTTATCTGCTTCCACAACTAGTACCAGCGCTGGTGGAAATCGACACGCGGTGCCATCAACCCCATCTCGTGCACGCGTCGTATCTGAAACATCTGTTCCAACTCCATCGCATCAGCACCGTGCTTCCATTACCCTCGCCTCTCCCAAACCTGCCATAAACTTTACATCTCCAAGTCCCTCAAAACACAAGAACAATCCTTCATCCGTGTCAGTCCGCGTGCGCACCACAAGCTCTGCTACTTCCAATTCAGCATCAGTATTTGGGAGCGGCGAAACTACTTCTCTGTCTAAGCGCGTATCCATGGGGAGTAATCCGACCACTGTACCCCCGTCTCCCGCGCCCAAGCCCCACTCAAATAACACGCCGTCAAAATCTTCCACAAACATGCCTTCAACCATTACACCCTCTAAGTCGTCCCCTCTCGCCCGTACCCAGCTACAGCGTACACCATCTGGGACATCCAATATCACCCGGTCCCCTGGAACAAACAACATGCACTCTCCAAGTCCAAAAGTCCGTTCTCCTGGCACAAACCACATGGGTAAAGAATCCGTCGCCTTGCTTTCTGAATCACTCGCTTCAAAAAGAGGGATGGCTGCAAGTGCCATGGGCGGGACAAGAATGGGGAGCGTCTTTAGCGACGGCACCGCGAGTATCATTGGAGGTCCAAGACGTGTAAACGGACGCGTCATGAACGGTGCAGTGATCAATTTGAACGACGATGCGGGTCTGGAAGATATATGGGATGATGAGGATGATGGGATGACGTTTGATATGGTTACGGATGTGGATGGGGAGGGTGATGAAGAGGTGAGTACATTTGGTTTTAGTGTTTGGTTTGTCTTTTGCTTTTTTTGTGTTCATGTATGTCTCTTTGCAATTGCATGATCTTCGTGTTGTTGCGTGCGCAAGTCCTTCTGACGCCGCTCCCTGCTATTCATTCATGCATATATCTTCCTGGACACATATTACACGCCTCCGTATGCGCATACATCCTGTTTTCACGCGCATACCCATGCCTCCCCTCTCCCACCCTTTCACCAAACCTGACTAACCTAAGTCCACAGCTCGACCAAGCCCTCACTCAAATCCGCACACTCCACACCTCCAAACTCCTCGCCTACAAACGTCTCCTCGAACGCGCCCACGCAAGTAGCGCAGCTCAGGTTTATCATCTCCAAGCTCAACTCGCAGAACTGCGTGCTCAGTACCAGGCTCAGGGGTCTTTGCAATTGGAAGGAGGTGAGTATTGTGTTTGTGGTGGGAGGAAGAGGGGGTATTGGGATGGCGTGAGTTGGGCGGATCCGGAGGGTGAGGAGGGTGGAATTAGGGAGGGAGGGGATGAGGGGAATCTGGTGGATGCTATGAAGAGACTTGATGAGAGGGGTATTAGGAGGGCTATGAGGGGGTTGGGAAGGGAGGGACGGGGGAGGCTGTGAGTCTTTCTTTTTCTGGTTTGGGTTTCCTGCTTCTTTTCGAGGTGATCCCGGCCACTCGGTGCTGGTGTTAGATGATATGGATATACCCGTTTGGTCTCCTCTTCTCTCTTTGCTTTATTGTTCTCCGGTTTTGATGATAACGCTAACATTTATATTCTTTAACGGCGTATAGTATCCAGATTATCCTTGAATGTACGTCCTGCATATCTTCATATATGAAAGGCCAACTAATGCTTCCTTTTCCCTCCCGTTCTCTTTCCTTCGGTCCACCGTCCTTCCCCACCCTCACCCCACTCTCACCATCCAACAGCAACCCTCCCGGGTGACATTCCCCTCCAAATCCTTCTCCTCCAAAAATACCTCAAAAGCTCATTCGATATCATCGGTTCCCTCGCGCCTGAGATTGCACTCCAGATTTTGAGCAAGTTGAGCGTGAGAGAGGTTGTTAGGGCTGCGTTGGTGAGTTTTTTTCTTTTCTTTTTGTAGGTGGTGGGTCTGCATGGTGTGCCGTGTGTCGTGTGGTTCTGCTTGGTCACATGCAATATTTTCGCTTGGAATCCCTCATTCGTGGATCGAGGTGGAATGACAGAGGACTGATGACGCTCACGGCAGGTCTCGAAAAAATGGTACGCGGCAACTCGTCATCCTGCGTTGTGGAGGTGGCATTGTTTGCGCTTGACCGCCAATGATCCGGTTCGTGTAAGAGCACCGGCGAAGCCAGACGGATGGTGAGTTTTGTTTCCTCGTTTTTCTTTTTTTATATTCTTTCCTCTCCCTCTCTTCCCCCATTCTCCTTCAAATGCTTCTCTTGCTCCTTGGTATCCCTCGTTATTAACTAATGTGGCGACCTCGGCGATTCACATTCACTGATTTACTTACTGTGTTTGTTGTATTTCATCGTACCAGGTACCCCCTCTATCGCTCCCTCCACCACCGCGAGTCCAATTTTGCGCGTGCGCTTCCGCAGAGCATACGCTTCTTGAATGGGCATACGAACTTCTGTACAACGTTGTTGTTGAGAGGCAAGTGGTTTTTTCTCAGGCTTGTTGTATTTTCTTCTTCTTCTTGGTGTTGTTGTGTTGGGTGGGGAGGGCGCTTTTTGGTGGGCGGAGGTTCTTTGTATTGGTGGAGAAGAGACATAGAATGCGAATCAGGGGAGGCTGAAGGTCAGCTGCTGTATTAGCAGGTCCTACTCTTCCAACCACCCTGATACACAGTTACTATCTCTCCGTTCCGTTTTACCTCCTGAGCTCGTGTACCTTTTGACTTTGTTTTAGTGAAAGGCGTAGAATGAGGATCAGGGAGGCTGAAGGTCAGCAGCTGTATTCGAAGCAGGTCCTGCTCCTCCAGCCACTCCGATTCACGGCTACACTCCTTGCATGCCCTTCTCCCTCCTTTGCTCTATTTTTGACCCCATTATACTGAAGCACAAGCTTACGCTGACCCTCCCACAGGCAAACGACTCATCTCAGGCTCCTACGACGAAACAATCCGCTTCTGGGACATCGAAACGGGTGAGATGAAAAAGTGTTTACAGGTGAAAAAACCTGTGAGCTGTGTGGATTTCTTGGCAGAGGAAGGTATGTCGTCGTTTTTCATACTATGCATTACGCGTGTTGGAGCTGATGTACCGAAGAGGTTTTCGTGGTTGGGTTCCACGATGTTGGGTGCGTCCGTTTGTATATATCTCATACGTGGAATAACTGTACTGATTGTATGCCTGAATACGCGTCACAGCCGCGTTCATCTTTTCTCCTCCGTCACATTCACGCCTCTCCAACAACTTGCCGGACACCTCAACGGTATCCGGGCCGTCGCGCTTTCCTCCAAGAACCTCGTCAGCGCAGGCGCTGATAAGGCCCTCGTGTGCTGGGATTGGCGCGCGGGGACGAAAATCGTGAGGTTCGGACAGCAAACGACGATTAATATTGGTGTGCAGATCGTCCAGGGAGGCACTGAGGCGGAGGGTGAGCGGGTGGTGAGCGTGACTATTGATGGGATCGTTCGGGTTTTCTCGATTAGTGAGTATTGAGATGGTGTCCTCTTTACTTTGTTGCTGATGGTTTGGTGATGACGTATAGAAAGGAGAGAAATGATCTCGCAGTTCAAACTCAGTGATCTCGGTGGTAGTGACCCTGTGCTGAATGCGAAGTTGTTTAATGTGGGGTCTGCGCCTAATAATATGTTGCAGTGGTTCGCGGCCAAAGGCATGCAAATGACTGTAAGTGTTGTACTTATCTTTGGCCCACTCACCTTATTCGCTTCTGACTAGTGCGCGACCAAATCTGTTATTCTGCACTTGCAATGGAATGAAGGTGAAGACGAGAAAACTCCGGCCGAGACGACTACGATGAGTCCTACATTCACTGGAAGGACCCTTACCTCTCCTACCCCCTCTTCCCTTAACCCACGATCACGCGCCGTCTCGGCTCTTATACGGCCTACGCAGATGGCTACTCCCCAGCGCAGACAGTCTGCACTCGGTGTGAGTACATCGGGCTTACCCAAATCGCGACTTTCCCTTGGAACACCTTCCACACCGCTCTCGGCCAATCTCAGTGCATCTCAGCTCTCAGGTATATCGCCGTCTCCACTCTCCCTACTACCTCGATCTAGCACCCCGTTGTCCCCGATGGGTACGCCGCTCTCCCCTATGGGTGCGGTAGGTACAGATGGGTTTGCGATTAGGTTCGGCCGGGCAGCCATCCTGACTGCACCCCCGAAGCTCGTTGCGCTCGTGGAGACGCCTGATGTTGCTGTTGGGGCTGTGGATCCTAGGAAGAGGAGGGTAGTTACTGCTACGAGATTTAGCTCGCGTGCCGGGGCTGATCGGAGGGTATGTCTGTCCCATCCTCTTCTTACCCATTCTTGGTCCTCATTTGATGCCCTCAGGTTCTGATGTCGACGCATCAAGACAAGGAAAAGGTTGATGTCCTTGATGATGCAGTGAATGAAGACACTGGACCAACGGCGGACCACGCAAACCCGATGTTCACGTCCACGACGCCGAGCGTCGATATCGACGCAAATATCATTTCTTTGTCGGGTGCATGGGAGGCGCTTGCACATGCTACGACTGTGGGTGTGAAAGGTCTCCTAGGTCCGTTGCCGCCCAAATTCAACGGCTTGGCGGTGCCAGAGAAGAACCCGATGTCGATGCAGCTTACACACGAGGAAGTAGTGGTTGGGTGCGCGGATGGGACGATTTAGTGAGTGTTTTGAGGTTTTATGTGTTTTGGGTGTGTTCTGATGCGTCGTTTCTAGCGTGATGAATTTCTTGGGGCATGAGTACGTGAAGGAGAGGTCTAGGACGGAGGATGGGATTGAGGAGGAGAGTAGTGAGGAAGAAGATGCGTCTGTGGATAGGAGTTTGATTTTTGGGGCTTGAAAGGCGCCGGGCATTTCACGCAGCCGCACCAAAAGGACGCACACCAATACCACACCGAACAACTACTAGGAAAGGAATACCCACTCGACTGGATGGAACGCATGGACTAGAACATTCAACACTTTCGATCGCAACTACAAGTACTACCTATGCAGCACGCTCGTTTCGTATACTTAATTATAGCTAGACTCTCGTTTATTTGGATTTGGATTATCGACGAAAGGTTCTTGATGATATTCATGACCGTTCTCATTCACTCGTTGTACTCGATTGCATGGACTTGGCATTAACAAGTCTCGTGAGTAGTGTTGAATAACTCAGTCCCCGACTACACTTTTTACTGCCGACACCAAGAGATGTTAAAATCCAATCAGGTGGCCGTTTTCGTGTTGGCAGGCGTGAACGACGTCCTCCACCACTCGAGGATATTAGAAAGGATCAACTACTTTAGTTAGGTGTGTGGGTTTACGGTTGTGTCCTCCATCAATGCTTTGGGGACATCAAGTCCCATACGGTCAAATATATCCGAGAACTGACCGAGACTTTCCGTGTTCTCTGCTGCTTCCTGTTGCATATAGACACTAGGACTTAGCTCTTTATCCTTCCCGTGCTCCTCTTCGTTCAGGCTTGCTGTGGAGAGGATGAACTCATGGATGAAGCAGTAAGCTCACCCATGAAGTTCTCAGCTTGCAACTGGAGGTTCAGACAGATGTTGGGGCCTGACTTGGAAGAGCTGTTGTCAAAGACCCAGTCAATTCAACGGGCATTCAAGTTGGGCGAGCACTTTGGCAATAGACGCGTCAGGCTGATTGATTCACGTGACTGTGTATAAATTCATTGTAGCAATACTATACCATTACGTAATGTCCATCATAATCTAATCCAAGAATCGATATCAATGACACAGCAAAAGCCCCCTCTTGTCAATCTCTAGCCTCGAGAATTTGTCCCCGGAGATTTCGGAATGTGGTGATAACTTCTCCGTAGCCTACTATGCGCAGTAAGTGATCGCGAAAGTAAATGAATAACGAGTCACAGCGAGGCGCTGTTACGCCTAACTAGTAACATCCAACACACTAGGGCTTCCAGTTCAAGTGCTGTAGAAAAATCGCCAGTAGCCAGGGAGTAAGTGCACAAGGGTAAACCAGAGCTACAGGTATGCGTCAGTACGTAGAATTTTCGAGTCTCAACAAAATCACTGACGCTGTACAATCTGCACGATTGTTTATGAGCACTCGCAGTCCTACAAACCATGAATCTCACCCCGACAGCGGCTCCGTACGCTATAAATGCAACAGAACAGATGAAATCCACCTTCCAGAATCTGCTCAGGCAGAGTGACCAAAGGGAGATGCCAATCATCATGGACATGCGTGCAAAGGTAGGGAACAGAGTGACAAGAGTGCGTCTTCCTGTCAAGCGATCTCCCTCTTCATCCTTGAAATCTTGTGCATGAATCGTCGTAGCAAACACCACAAAACTGAAGACATGTGCACGTGCCCCGACGCTATCAATGCTGGACCCTGGTTATTAAAATAAAAATCCCAGTCAACGACAAAGCTTGCTCATAGCCTCTGGCACAACCTACGTACCTCCCACGACCGTTGCGCCTAGTTCAAGAATTGTATATGCGATAGCCGTCAATAGGTTCTTCGAAAGTGCAGTCTTATCGCCACCAAACTCGTTATACCAGGTGCTGAGGGCTTCCAGACAAGCGCTACAGGCGAGAACCTGGCTGCCATACATTGCAGAAAAGATCAGACAAACTGGCACTAGCAGCCAGCGCACATCTGCCGCATTTTGGACAGTTATGCGTCCAGCAGCGAGAGGGCGATAAGGCTTGTTTCTCTTATCCTCCTCTGGATCCTGCATTTGGTTATATATAGCATGTTTCAGGAGGTGCAGCCATATCCATATGATGATGTCTGGAATGCGAGTTACGTTGGGATGGCGAGCAGATGCGAAAACAGACAAAGTCTAAAATGCTCAAAGTCATGTCAAGCGACATACAAGCAACATGCATGTAGGGAGCACGCACGATAGGTATCAGAACCCCAATCACGTCGGACTTCGTGAATAAAAATAATGTCTTGATGTGCCCGCTGATACGGCGACCGCTATCTAGGGCTTGGGACAACATGATCTGATTGTTTGCTTATTTTCGAGCCAGTAGCTCGCGATTAAATAGCGCGAGATGTGATAACAACGAAGTAGCTGTTACGGCATACACTCAAGGAGGTTCACCAATCGGCACAGAGTTCATTCTATGGCGGCCCTGCGAACCCAATATGCACATCTTCCGGCAATACGAGAGGATTCCCGAACCTATGCACATGTGAGTTGTAAGCCGATAAGCACTGGTGTAATTGCCCAATTGCGCTCCAAGTACAGATGAGAAGATGTTTCCAGCTGATCATATCAAAGGAGAGGCGCAGGAATCAAATCATGTTTGGCCGAGCATCGTAGTTCGCGTTTGCATTATAGCAGACTGTTGCTGTCATATGTTTTGGGACAGCAAATTGCCGTCTGGCCTGGAGGTGCAAAAAGCTGACATTCATATCAAACTTGCTCTCCCGCAGGGGGTGCAATACATTACTTTGAGTTGCGAGTCGACTACAGGCTAGTCTTCGCTGTCCTTCGCCACTCGAGGTTTGCCGATAAGCTGCACCAAGCGCTCAAACGCGATTGTTGGATTGAGTCAGATGCTGATAAGGTTGTCCAGGATAGCCCCGAATGGGTTTTGATCAAGTGAAATCTACCGGAATTGGCATGCGTAGCCCAGACCCTGTGTGGGAGGTCGGGGAAAGTATTACCGAAAGGCAAGCGGCATATAGTAGTAGGCTATGCTTTCGCGTAGTGGCGCCATTCGGGTACTGGATGGCGGTGAGCGGTGGTGAGCGGAAGATATTTCGTACCTGAAATTATGTCCAACTTCGCTTACATTGAGACCAGGCCGTCTCCACTACGGGACAAGACCAGTCGCACTGGCAGGAAGTGCCAGTATGCCGGTGAGAGTGTAAGTGCCACCCTACCAAAAGTAATAAGCACTGCAGACTATTTGGGGGCAAATTATGTCAGTTACTTACAGCCAACATCATGCGTTATTTTGATATGTAGCCTTCTCTCTGACTGGCTAGAAATACACGCTACTATCAATCTCGCCTCTCATTTTCAAACCAGGCAAGTACGTACCTGCTGTCATAGTTCCTGTGTTCTTCGCTGACTTATTAACGGACGGCAACAGGGACCAAATTTCGTGGGGCCAATGCCAAAGTCTATGGATGAATTTTCGCCGGTATGACTGTGTCAGACAATCAGACCAGTACCATGCCCGCAGGGAACAAAGTAGGACTGTGTTGTCAAAATCCGGTTCAGTCCGGTTCACCAGAAATATCGGCAAATGCGACCGGATATTGCCTTCGGTTCAGCGATTTGGTTAAACGCCAAACCAAACGTGCTCAGACGCGTTCGGGACCGTCGGTTCACCTTCGGTTTGGCGTTCGAACACTGCGCTATCGAAGGGTTACGAAGCTGAAAGTGGGGACGAATTCTGATGGTGGTATCGATTTGTGGACGGGCTGGGGATAGTTGAACTATTGGAGTTGCACTGGGCCGATGAGTCGTGTTGACTTTACGGAAGAGCGTAGAATAGATCTGTCAATTCGTACAGAGAAGGCACGAGCGGTTCATGGCGCACGCGGTGTACACCAGTATGTTATGTTCAGCTGACAAGTCTTGACAAATATTTTGACGGACTTGATAACGACAATGTGGAAATCAGATTGTGGCGAAGAAGTTTTCCGAAAGTTGGTCGACTCGCCAAAAATCTCGAGATATCATGAGGGTGCGCATTGCGCAACGTTGAACAGTACCCAAAATCGTTTCGCGTCCATATGTAGTGTACGTATACGTACGTATATCACTGTGGGAAGTAAATACCCTGAAAGTAAACGTGAGAAACGCTGAATGACATATCTCTCCCCAAACTTACAACATAGAACACTTCGAATCGGCTACGAATTGATTAATGTCTTCATCATTGTGGACGAGTACACCGACATTGAAAATGCAGCAGTAACAATGGTGGGCATCGTCATTGATGCATTGATGCCCTACACAATCCTCTTAAGACGCGACCAGAAGGCGAATGCACCCTCGGTGAAATCGTACGACAGCAAGTATATCCAAATTGTTTGAAGTCCAAGGATAATCACGTAGATTTTGGTCTCGTGCAATCGAGACCGCAAGCCTGCCTTTTCAACGTCATTTCCTTGACAGCTATATCGCATACCTTCGTGCGGTAGTTGTCGAGGCTCTCGATCGCGACGAGGCCCATTGCCGCAGTTACCAGTATCGATGACTACATCAAGCTCCGGCGGGATACGTGTGCCGCAAAGCCTGCCATCGCAATATATGAAATGGGAATGGATCTTCCTGATGAAGTGATTTACAATCCCGTCATTGCCGAACTGGCTGATTGCATTGCGGAGTTGATGTTGATTGACAATGTAAAGTCGCATTGAAGATGTGGTCAGTGACTGCTAATAGACTTCACAGGACATGATCTCGTACAACAGAGAGCAAGCGAGGGGGGACGAAAACTACGACTTGATTACCACTGTCATGTTGGAACTTGGCCTCGACAGAAGCGGTGCGATGGCTTGGGCAGCATGCGGGCCGCCTCTATCATGCTGACGTCGAGAAAAGGTTTATCGACGGTCTTACGAAGGTGCCTTCATGGGATGGCAACATGGGCTCGAGCAAATCACTGTTGGAGTTATGAAACTCAAAGGTCGCAGTAATTTCCCGTTGAGATAAACAACCACTTACCCCGATTGAAACTGCAGGTACTTCGGCGCAATGGGCTCAGAGGATACACTAGTCTTGTCCCATTATTGCCAAAGGTCGACCACAAAGCTGCATCTACGGCCACAACAGTCGATGAGTCGTTGATTTGTCCAAGATGGATGCCACAGCAACCGTCTAGAAGCTCCACACCAGCCTAAATTATACTCCACAAGTTTAGGGTCCATCGTCGCCGCAGATGGCCGGCCCGGGTGTGATATAATCCACATTCCATCGTCCAGAAGAACAGGCATAGACAGTACATAGTATTGCAGTGAATAGCAATATGTATCTTCAGGTGTGAGGCCTCCTTCACAGACTTTGAAGTCGTTTTTCGTGCACCTCACGTAAACGTTTCGTCCACTGATCATCAGATACGCAGCAGTTCACGGCGGTGATGGATCGGAATCCAACCCCATCTCTTCTAAAGTTAGAGCTTTGATTCAGGGTTAGTCAAATATACGCACTGATGCTATCGGGCCAAAGATGAGACCTCATGGAGCTACCTCCACTAGAACCGGTGTATTGGATAACCACATGAGCAACGACATTATGTCATAGATAGATACCATTGGACCAGTGCACGAGAAAGACGGAACCGATCAGTATAATGCTGATGGGCTGCCTGATGAGGACGATGACGGTGTGCGTATGTAACATGTGGTTATTACTGTGCACGAGACCCAAACGCTGGGATATACCCTGCCAAGTACTCTCCGCCCTACCGTCACTTAATAACTTGAGCAAGGGAGTAGCGACTTGCAACAAAGGCATAGATAGCAGCGACCCAAGGCCCCAAAATGATTTGCCCGTATCAAGAGATCGATAATGAAAGTCTATACTACAGGTGTACAACAAAAGTAACTCGGTGTGTTTGATTGGTGTAACAAAATGCGATGTCCGTAAGTCCACGGTGAGAAATCCTTGAATCAAACCTCCTCTATAACTACTATGAAAGATGCATGCGCGCATCATTGAAGTAACGCCAGTAACCAGGAAGTAGGTGTGCGACAGAAAACCAGAGCTTCAAAGAGTCGGTCAGGCCGAAGCTACACGGATGAGGGTATGACTTACACTGTATAGCTTACATGACAGACGGTCCGCCCGAGGTGTCTTACACACCATGAATCGTAATCCGACAAGGCCCGCATAAAATATGAATGCAACACTGCAGAATGTGTCCATCCCCCAGACTTGAGTGAGACAAATTGACCACATCGGAAGTCCTATAAACATGGACACGCGAGCTGGAGAAGGATACGCGATTGGCAGTGTCCGTCTGCCTATGGAACGATCTCCTTCCT
Source organism: Suillus clintonianus (assembly GCF_016758775.1). Classification (NCBI taxonomy): domain Eukaryota; kingdom Fungi; phylum Basidiomycota; class Agaricomycetes; order Boletales; family Suillaceae; genus Suillus; species Suillus clintonianus. The sequence continues at coordinate 22,181 of NW_024539431.1, forward strand.
GGTCCTTGAAGTCCTGCGCTTGCAGCGTGGTGGCAAACATCGCGATGCTAAGCAGCACAGCCAAGATAGCACTAGGATCTAGCCGCGACATATCTCGGCCTGGCTGTGATAGTCAGCATGTGTTTTCTTATTTGATATAGGTTACATGCCTGCGATGAGGGTGGCCCCGGCCTGGAAGCAAGCATATCCTAAGCCAGTCATCAAGTTTTTTGAAAACCAGTGACTATGGGCTTTGAACTCGTTGTACCAGAGAGTGAGAAAAGTTATCGCTAGGCTTGCGCTAAACACTTGAATGCTATAAAATGCTGATGATATCAAGCATATGGGAACCAGGGACCAGCGTAGATAGACCGCATCTCGTAAACTGATGTATCCCGCCGGTATTGGTCGGCTAGCTTTGTTCCTGCCATCTTCCGCTGGATCAATTACTTGGTTGGCAACGTTAAAGTGAAGGAGGTGGAGCCAAATCCACCAGACCACCGGGACACATCGATAGGGGTTACAGAGGGGGGCTGCCACCAGCGCAAAAAGTGTCTGCATTTGTGATATTAGACCAGAAGTTGTTAGGAATGCTAGAGTGTTTACCGTTGGGATGATAGTTGTCAGAATGTCATTCTGCGTGAAGAGATGGAGCGTGAAGAGGGATTTCGAGATAGCTCGTCCAGAAACTCGAAGGGCACTACTCATGATGATTTGGGAGATTGGAGCACATACGCCATATCCTTAATAAATGTTGTCGGCAATTGACCAGAAGAAGCAGGATCAAAATTAGATACTAGAGCTTCATCAGAGACACTGTGCGAAAGTACGCAAGGAGTTAAAGATGCTCGGCCTGAATAGGACGGGAAGAACGATCTTGTTCTGTGCCAGCCGTTTGGCAGGGTGGGTTTTCTCGGGGACCCACAAAATAACTGTCAGCTCGCTCCTGCAGAATAGACAGATCAAGTGTTGCGGATGGGCGGGCCGAGCGGCAAAGAAGAAATAGGATTGAGGATGACCATGCATGCCAGTCCAGACCTTCTCCGAGTTCTCGTAGCCTCATTTTCGGTTCAGGACCATCTAACAACTTCGGGGAATCACGGCAAAAATTGCCCAAGGGCATCGTCAACAAGCAGAGCGTTATATGATGTGCGGGAAGCAGCTTCCACGCGTATTGCCAAAGAAACTCTAGTGCATGGGATGCCGGGTGACATTAGCATGTGGATGTGAATTGGCCCATGTACAACAGACTATACAAAGTGTTATAGTAGTATACGGTTGTACAGTTGCTCGCATTTGAATTTGAAATCTGCCAGCTGTTGTCAACTTGGCCGTGGTTTTCATACACGACAGTACGCACTCCACTTCGCCGGTGATACGGATCGCTCCGATGAGATATCCTAGCGACGAACATTAGTCAGTGAACAGTCAATTTGTATGAGATGAACACCCCGTAAACATACCCCTTTTAAGTGACGTTAGCGGAGGACCTGGGTGCCTCCACCGATAATAACATGGAGATGCAGCTCAAGCGCCCTTCTATTGCTGTCAAATCAGACATCATGGCGGCGTGCCTATTTTCCAGTGATTCAAACACATTCTCGTCGCCTTGCAGATTACTCAAGAGTTCTTCATGCGATCCACTCGTCGTAAATGAAGTAGAGGGGAGGTTTAACAGACGAGCAGAATAGGATCTAGATATTGTGGGCGTGACACTTCTTCGGCTGAGTATAGACATTGCAGAACCGGGGCGTGGACTGGGACTGGGACTTGGTGGCCCATCCGACTCGGTTTCGTCGACTCCCTCTGATGGCGAAGCAACCACCACAGCTGGGAAATCATCGGAGTCATAAGTTTTGTTGGTGATAATGGGCTGGAGACCGAAGCGCAGCTCTTTCCGGACGGGGTTTGAGAAACTTCGGCCAAAGGACTGCATCAACCGCGGCTTGCGACCGCTAGCGAGGACTTTCTTCCTGGCGCTCATTCCGATGCATTCTACGAGCTGCTTCATGGCCTCACGATCAGAAACAGCGCGCCGCTGAGCTGTACGCCGTATAGTGCCTGTGCGGGGAAGGGTGTGAAATGCTGATAAACTATGGGGACGAACGGGTGTTGCAAACGCGGAGAAATGCGTGGCAGCGCTGGAAGCTTTGAGCGATGGATAAGGGCTAGATTTCCCGGAAGTGGCCTGTAGAGCCCGAGGGGTGGCCAATCTCTCGTGTTTTCGAAATGGATCGGTTGGGAGAAGGAAAGCATCCTCAGTGGGACCCCACGAAAATCCGATGAAGGCCGATTCAGCTTGTGGAGATATGTGATGAGACGTGTCCCGCAAAATTGATATTCCAGGCGAAGTGTTTGGGGAAGAGTGGAATAAAGCAGAAAACGCGAACGGCTGTGAATTTCCTTCATCCGTGGGATCTGAGCGCTCTATGGGCGTAATGGGCGCAGCTGACACAGAATATGTAAATTGCGGCACATGGATGTCAGGTGGTGCAGGGCCTGCGCAAGAAAGAATTGATATAAGGAGAGCTATTGATATTCAAGACTCACGCGAGTCTACGCAAGACCAGTCGGTATTTCCGAAGAACGGGTGCTCTGTAATTTCCAACACGCTGCATCTACCGAGACGGCGGCGTCGGTCAGTGAGAAGTCTGCATCCATGTGGTTTGAGTGATGGTAGCATGTATTATTGCACAACATACCCGCAAAGTAACTCCTGTAGTTGTTTAGAAACGGGAATCGCCGCATTGAAGCGCAAGCTCGTCTGTTCGAATGAGGGGTTAATGTAGATACAAGCAAGTACACTGACACTGCAGTACCTCGTAGTCCAAAATCCTCAGATAGGTAGTTCGGATGTCTTTAGCGAAGAAAGGGGCTACTCCATAAACCAATTCATACAACATTGCGCCGAGGCTCCACCAATCTACCTCCAAGCCATACGGAGTAGCCTCTTTGGAGATTGAAGGCGAAGCATTGTCGTCCGACAACTCCAACGCAAGGAGGGCGTCTTCGTGTGCTTGCAAAACTTCAGGAGAAATATAATCACAAGTACCACAAGGAACAAGAGTATATCGTTTCGGGACCGACTGGCTCCCGTCAAGCTCTGGAGGTGAAAGAGGCGCAGCAGACCCGAAATCTATTAGAAGCATGTGATTGCTTGCTGTGAGAACGAAGTTCTGGGGTTTGATGTCACTGCGTTACATTTATATGAGTGCAGAATGCTAGAGGGCGGCTCTTACCGATGTACAAAACCTTGTGAATGACACCAATTGATGGCGCAGACTGCCTGAGGAGCCCACCAAAGTATGTCTGCCTCAGGAACTCTACCTTCAGGGCTTGACTCAAGGACGTCCCATAATGTGCCTCCTTCGGCATAATCCATTACAACGTTGAGATGAGTGGATGTTTGGAATGCACAAAGTAAGTGCGGAGCCCACGATGAGCGCTCACGTTTCGCGCACAGAAGAATATCCCGTTCTAACTGTGGAGAGCATTGCTATAGAATTCCTCAGTATGGAAAAGCACATGATGCAAAACAAGTGTTACTTCATGAGTCCGCAGGGCAAAATGTTTCTCGATAGATTTGCGAACATATACGCGACCATTTAGCTGGCATGTCACCACGTCAATCTGAACAGATACATCAGTACACAAGGTGGTACATGCTCTGTACGCTCTCACCACCCCGAATTGGCCATGCTCCAGTGTGCCCAAGACGACAAGATCTCTGTCTGAAAAACGGAGAGATTCAATCTCTGCAGTTTTCGCTATTTCAACAGAGGTTGTGAGTAAAAGAACACTAGAATGCACATGGCTCTTACTAGTCCTTCCTATGACCTGTTGACCATGCAAAATCCGATCCAAGGCAAGGCTTTCTTCATCGTCATCGGAACTATTGAGTAACGAACTCAACAATGTTTTCCGTTTTGTCCAGGATAGAGACATGCATTAGGTCGAAAATGATATAGATGACAATTCTGGCTCCTAGAGAATGTGAAGGAGAGAAATCCAGGAGGCCGCAGACTAGTCGTTATCTAAAAGTTATGTTTCCAAGTTACATAGTAGCGTGTTTCAATTGTTCGAAACTCGGCATTTTGCGCGGCTTGATTTGGTGGACATTGACAACGTCCTTGCAACGTCCTCAGTGCATACTGGCAACCATATTGCTGGTCAAATATTCACCATGAAGCTTGTAAGGTGAATACCGCGCTTGCTTCTATCATATTCAGCTAACCCTAGAATTTTCTTCTATTCGAGCATTGCAAGGTCGGGCGCTAACCCCAAGTTATTTTCATCAGATTTTTGATGAAACTCAATAATGAAACGGTAACTATCGAGCTCAAGAATGGCTCACTAGTCCATGGAACAATCACCGGTTCGTCTAAGTGGCTCTTTTTTTCAAGTCTTACACCCCTCTAATCATTCGCAGGTGTCGACATGCAGATGAATACCTACCTCAAAACTGTCAAGATGACAGCCCGTAATCGTGACCCAGCATCCCTCGACTCTCTATCTATTCGTGGCAACAACATCCGGTATTTCGTACTCCCCGATGCACTTCCTCTCGATACCCTCTTGGTGGATGACGCACCGAAACCGAAAGGCAGGAAGAAGGACGATGCTCGCGAAAGGGGAAGGGGGCGAGGGATGGACCGTGGACGTGGTAGGGCAAGGGGTAGAGGACGAGGAAGGGGCTTCTGATGGTATGGTTCACAAAATATCACGATCTTTGCACTGTCGGCCGTTTTTGCTTTCTGGTAACACCAGAAATATTGCGCTGAGTTTGGCTCGGTGTTAAATTGGAGAGACCAAGAGCGCGCGTGGGGTGTTCCACTCAGCTGGATATAAGGGAGGCAAATCCCTCTATATAAATCCGAATACCCAAACACCTCGTCCTTCTGAATATTGGGTGCTGCTTTCAGTTAGACGGCCGTATATCGAGGTGAGTATCGATAGTGACAGCTCACAATATAGCACAGCGCTGAAAATTTGGGACGCCCTCAGTGTTGTAGGTGGTGACAAAGGTTTCCGCTTCAAACCTTTGTTCCATCTCTCGGAAGAACATAAGATAAAACTGACTCTTTTCAAGAAATCTGACTTGCACCAGTACCTACCTGAGGGGCCCGGTGAGTTGGAGGGGTGACGTTCCTTTTTCGCTGGGGAGGTTATCTAATTGCTCTCATATCCTCATCTGCCAACGGCCGCACATAGCCACTTTTCCTAGTTAGATCCGACACCTTGCCACGATTGGGTACACAGCCTGATAATGCTGTTTTCCAAAAACGAGAACGAACTTGAAGTCATAAGCGTCCAGCCGTTCTTACACGAAGGAACAACTACTATCTCCCTTCGGTTGGTCTGGCTAGGAATGAATGAGAACGGTCGGATTTGGGATGTGGAAACAGGGAATAAAGTGGGAAACCCTCGGGACTCTGGGAACACGCTGGTAGTCAGACGTTCGGAATCTGGATTGGCTGTATCAATGGGGTTTGATGGTAAAATGCATCAGTTGGGGTGTCTGACATTGCGCAGCACATCACACATTGAACAGCCCCCATCATGCATGTTTCTCACCTGATAAGAAAGACTCGCCTCAGGATCATTCGACGGCAAGCCGAATATTTGGAACACGGTCGTGTGCACCAGGCTGCCAAACGGCGTACCGCTTACTGTGGCAAGGAAAACATGATCTTTCTGTGGGATATCTCGCGGGAAAGTGAGACTATCATCGCGACGAATACGGTGTTATGGTGTCGTCCTCATTTTGCTGTTCCATGAGTCCAGCATCTAATCTCTTGACCTCGACCAAGTAATGAGCCTGGGTCATATCTAGCAACATATCCGGTCATGCAAATCTTCATTAAGCCGTCTGCAAGCTCCGGTTCTACTCTGCTCTTTGAAAGCAGACCACAACGAAGGAATAACGGCCATTTTCCTTCTATGCACAATACATAGTTATAAATGTGAGGATTGGCATCAATAATCTCAATTGACCTACGCTGACCTCTGCGGTATGGTTTTGGGAACTGGACATATGACGGTTGACGGCGGACGCTATAAAGGTAACTACTACCCAAGCTGTTAATAACAGGTATTCCTCACAAAAAACACCCTGATCGGCAAAAGGGGTCAAAGACAGGGCCAAAGCAAATGCACTATGAACAACACGAATGTGCATAAGCAGCCTCCGAGTCCGGAGTAATACTGGACTGTGATCGTCGATGATCATTGCAATCAGTGAAGTGGCATTGATTTGTTTAAAGTTCACGGAATTGGAGAGACTCGGATGGTATGCAGAATGTGTGTACCCTGCCCATCCAAGTTGAAGCGAATAATAGACGGGAAAATGTTAGCAGGATGCCACCGTCGAAAGGGACTATACCTGCAGACGGACCAGCACAAGCTCAGCATTAGATAAAACAACACTATGTTCTGCTCATAGCAGCACCGAGATCGCGGGCGAGTTACCCCAACCAACAGGCAACCAACAGACTTTAAAAAGTATGAACGCGCCCGGCGGACTCAGAATCTCGGGTGGTGGTAGGTATCATGCAAGAAAACGGGATTCACTATCTGATCACCACCGCCATGTCCGATACTCCATATCGCGCCCTCAAATCCAACCTTGAGGGCTCAATCTTTCGCAGGACACCTGTACCTGCGCAGGACGTCTTGGTCTACCACTCATCCTTCTCAATGAATGGCTCTCTAGATTTGACAATTTCGCTTCCAGATATTCTGGTGACCAGCCTTTCTTAGACCTTATAGAGATGCTTCGTAGGAAATCCGCGCATGGGTATGTTCTTGTAGAGGAAATGGCAACGGTCGTTTCACCTTGCCGGTGGACACCTACGCCATGTTGGTAGAGGATCAAAACATTGGCAGGTATATCGCTGGGTGCTTTAGGACTCCATATTGGTAAATAGGTCAGCTACAGGTTCTACTTGTGTGCAGGCGTGTACTCGAATTTCTTTCCTTCTTCGTGCTCCAAGAGCTGAAATTCAGGAACCCCATTAAACCAACCGTCTAGCTCAGATCCAAGAAGTTGCCATGTTTTAACCGCACTTGCATGGTCAATAAGACGCGGTGTCAGTCCACGAGCGGCGGCAGCCTGGTCTGCTATCATTTGAACCTTGCAGCACTTTTCCAAAGAAATGAAAAAGAAAATGGTAGATTCAATCGACTTGGCGGCAACAAGAGCCCCATGGTTCTACCAAAAGAACATGGTAAGCAGTTGAGAACGTTCAACCAAGCTCTCAAAGATACCTGGAGGATAGCAGCCTAGAATACTGTGAGCGTCGACATATACAAATTGGTGCATTTGCGAACCTTCTTGGAACCTAGAGCAGCTGCTATAGCCAGACCTTCCTCGCGGTCATCGACGATGCCATGAAATTCACTAAATAACACATGATCCTATGGACACATTGACTGAGATACCTCTTTTCATTGAAGAATGATGAACGCGAGATACCTCATAAAACGCACAGCTGTCCTGAGTGATGGGGTCAAGGGGCACTCCAAGGGAGCCGAACGCCTTGGCATACGTAGTGTGCGAATGCGCAGCACAGATCACATCCGGGCGAGCTTCATGAATGGCTGAATGGATCAGGTATGCTGATCGGTTGAGGAGCCGATAGGGTCCGGACTCCTTTTCTTGTATATTTCCTTCATGGTCCACGAGAAGGAGGAGCTCAGGCTGGATGAGCTTGAAGTGAACACCCTATATCAACTGGTGAGTATTATAGCTTTTGTCTCGACAACATAATTGTTTACCAAGGGGTTGACCCAGTAGCAATCTGGCCTGATTGGGTCCTTTCAACAAAGCAATTAGAATAACCACGCACATCGTATTATCAGTGTCATTATTCTCACCCGGACAGTAATATGTCCTGCAACGCCTTCGTCATAGCCGTACTTTGCTGCTTTGCACGATGACGACGAGCGCTTCCCGTCACGATAAGACAACGAGCTCACCAAAGATACGATACGCCTGAGCCAAGCGAAATTTCAGAAACGCTCGATGTTCCAATATATCAGAGAACGTCGGAGGAACCGGTTTATTGGGATCCTTCAATGTCTTAGTATGAATGCCGCTGGCGTCCCCTGATGGTGCGGTCATGGTGGTAACAGATTACAATGGCCTATGATCACAATAGACCCGGCGGTCCTGCTAATCCAGATGAAGCAGGTGTGACTTACAGCATAGTATGAGTATGTGTGGTGCTGTTCCAACTCTCGCTTCCGACATTTGGTAACATTCATCGAGTTTTAATTGGTTTAAACAAGTTGAATCTACGGTCGCACTCGGCTCAGGCCGAGTTTCGGGTCTGTGCGTACACGCGTCATCATCTGACTCATGCTCTTGACTGAGTCTCCTAAACGCTGATGAGTGGCTGAATCCTGCGACTTCGGTCCTTGAGCTTAACCATCATCTAGCGTTGAGCACTCACTGCTTGCGCACCCACTGCGCCTTTAATTTATTTATTGTTGAACTGTCGTGTTACACTCCACTTCCGTCGTACCTCCATGACGAGCGATGCCCCAGTCAGAACATCAGTGAATTGAGGAGTCCTTGATATTGTACCCGTGTGACCTATAGAGAGATATAAATTTGCTCTTGCTAGGTATGGGTATTTAAAGTGCGAGAAATTTGTGATGTTGCTATATACCTATGTAAGTCTGCGAATCTAGACGACATTTAGTATTTTGTGACGAGGTCACGTCTTCGCAACACCATGGCCGGTAAGAGATGACAGCATAGGTGTGTTCGCCTTGTCGAGCATAGTCGTTTCCGTTATTTAAGTTTTCAATTACAAGGGTATATAAGACTATCTCACGGGCAGCGTTTTTCGCAATGGTCCTCGTATCTGTATTTGCAAGGGAGTTTGCGATAATGTGTCGTTGTTGGGGCATCACAGCCGGTAAGAGATGACAGTATAGGTGTGTTCGCCTTGTCGAGCATTGTCGTTTCCGTTATTTAAGTTTTCAATTGCAAGGGTATATAAGACTATCTCACGGGCAGCGTTTTTCGCAATGGTCCTCATATCTGTATTTGCAAGGGAGTTTGTGATAATATGTCGTTGTTGGGGCATCACAGCCGGGAGGAGATGACAGGGTATCCCAGTAACCCTGGTTGAACCTTCTCATATTCCCCAATTCAAGTTGTACATTATAAGGCAATTTTTCACGGTTTGCTGATGCCAATGTATGGTCTGCAATATGTCCCAACCGCAGACTAACAATTCCGCAACCAGTGCCGCACTTACCAGGGTATTGAATTCCCACAGGCAGACTACTATACGTTCAGCAGATGCCTATCATTAATTAATATTCTCGCTTCCAATCTGAAGTGAAGAACAAAGCCGAGCATTGCACTGGTGATGCATTGATGATTGTGGTTCACATTACTGTAGCGCACAAGATCGCTTGTCGTGAATCAGTCCCATCGTTGAGTGCATAGTATTTGGCTTTGACTCGGAATCATGACATCGAATCTGCATACCATACTGCTTATTGCCGACCAAAGGGGATCGCTTGTAGTACTTACAATAGATACGTGCGGACGATGCAGGAAAGTACAACGTAAACGATGAATGACCCCTTGCATGCTAAAAAAACAACGTGCAGAGCGCCCCCCTGTATTGACTCGGCGGGGTAGTATGGTCATTTGACACGTCTGGACAACATCATGACTCAAGATCCAGGGAGATGACACCTGTGAGGAGTGAGAATGCAGCGATGTAAGAAAGTAGGGAGGCGTACGATTGACCCTTGTCAGATTCAACCCAACACCTCCACATTCCAGGGACATCGAGCATGACCTGTGCGGTATTGCCCATCATGAAAACTCGGACAGCCTGATCTCTTTGACTACGACCCATCGACCCATGAAACCTAAACTGAAAGATTAAATTAATTCAGATAAGCAGGTACGAGGTCATCAGAAGATTCGCACTTGACATGGGGTATCTTCTTCTCCGCAAGGAAGTCGGAGATAAGTTTGAGACGCTCGTCTCCGAAAGATCAAAGAGGAGCGCGAGGCTGCTCAAGCCAAGAGGAAGGCTGAAGCACGAGAGGGAAAACGCAGCAGCGCACAAGCTTACCGTTGTGCATGAGACATTCGGTCCACTGCGAGATTATTATGGTCTGTATATAGCATCAGCACCACGATCGCTGTGGTCGTTGGACTTCAAGCCGCACCTTGTCATCAGGGCTTTGCATAGCCCACTTCCCCAGATGCTCCATCATTTGCTAGGAGACGAAATTCAAAAGGGGATTTCAAAAGAAAACACGACAACCTACATTCATCTTTGTGGAGGGGAGGAAGCGCGACATTGTTTTACCTTGACCTATGGAAGCAAGCACCTTCCTAGGGCTCCGACCTATGACCACTTCTCTCTCGTCTACGGCAACTTGCGTCAGATCATGCCAATGATAAGACGTGGCGACATACCTGGTATACTGCTACCTCCAACTTGAACGACTTGCAAAGACTCGAGGCCAGTGAGTGCTCCAAGCTCGTTGAATAGTGCTGCTGGTACTCCAGGAAAGGTTGATTGGCTGTATGCGGGTGAGTACTGGTCACGGTGCGCGTAATGTGTGGAGCGGACTCACAGATTTGCAACTCTACCGGAGCCATCGCAGGTGACGCCATTCCACATTCATTCACTCACTGCTCTGTAAAGCAGCTTCTTCCCCCTTTGCAACTCCCCGACCCGAATCTCAAATTCCAAAATGACGCGCCACAAAATAGCGCTTCCTGCAGTCCTGAAAATGATGTCAACCCATGACAGCCGGAGCAAAACGATATCACAAACCTTTCGCTCTCTGCAGCCGCAGCAAGTCCGCTCCTCGTCCGTTCGATCTCACTCTGCCATCGCACTTTCTCCCACCCTGGGACCCACACTTCTGCGATACGCCGTGAAATGCTCTTTTCTCTTGGGCCTCCATTGGCTGTGCTTTGTCCGAGTTGAGCCCGTACGCGACCCCAGATACCGTGCCCTTTCTCAGCTTCTAGAAACATGCCCAACACCAGGCTATTGTCCAAGTAAGTGTCGACGGCAATCTGTAGTCGATCCCTCAGGACAGCTGTCGGAGTAGGACGTCGTAGTATGACTGAATGATTGTACAGTAGCATAAGAGATGCAACCATCATGCTCTCTCTCCGACCAGGATTCTCATTAACACTGGCAGCAGGCTGAGAGTCTAAGACCGTGAGTGCCGCATCTTGAGATGAGGAAGTAAGCAGCTCGACAAAGGCTCGTAGTTTTATCCAAGCTTCCCGGTCCTTCCACTGCTCGTGAGCGCAGCTAATCGTATCATCGAGGCTGCGTTTTACACGAAGAACTACCATACCACCCGTACCCTCGATCTTGACTGAGCGCTGGATAACACGTAGTGCCGCATTTTCGTTACCACTAAGCCATTCCATCTCAGCCCAATCCCACCATAACTGACCAACGAAAGGCTGGGTGTGTGTGTGCTGAGAGGTTACGGGCACCGTTTGATAGACCTTACGGGCATCATCGACGTGCTCGCGCAAGCGCTCGAGACGTGCGTGGGCTGCCCAGTGCGGTAGGGAATCTCGAGCTGTCGACAAAAAAGTCCGCGAGAGCTTCAGAGCACTGCAACACCAACATAAGTGCTACTGACACACACATCAATAAATGAACCGCACCTTTTGGTATTGAGGGCTGCCTCAAATGCTAAAGCGTAAATATCCCACTCATAGTCCTCGCTACCGCATCTAAGCTGGCTGAACACGGCTCGTACGAACTCCTTGTCGATCTCTTGCAGATCAGCCACGGCTCAGGCCGTCGGTTTGACCCAGTTTGGCATGTCCCACGGTTTGAAGCCGGGCCGTGCACTGCACTGAGTTTCACTGGCCAAGATCAATCCCCCCAAATCATCATCGATCAACGCACCTACTCATCTAACCATCTTTCAACATGGGCCCCATGGATCCCGTAAGTAACCATCAAGTTGTGTTCATGCATGATCGCTGAAGCGATCGTTAGCAATTAGCACGTGCCCCAACTCTTTTGCCACCGAGGGCGCCTGATGTGCGCTACTATGGACGAAGAAGGTCTACTCACGTTGAGGCGGGTCGTTTAGAAGATGCGGTGATGCGAGATGTGACCGGAAGGGTGCGATTGGGGGTTTGGAGGAGGCTCAAGGCGTTTCTCTGTTGTTGCAACGCTGGGCATGACACGGCGTGAGTTTGAGGTCCTGTGTGCTGAATTAAGGCGAGTCCGCTGTGTCTTATCAATGATAGTTTTCTTGTTTACCCTGTATTTTCAGAAGTCAGAGGAGATTATAGCATTCTGCAAGATTGTGCGCGTGTCTGTACGAATTTTAGTGTTAGAGATTGCTCCGAGACCGTGCCGTCGCTCAAACGAACATAATATGGTACAGGTATCTCGTCAACTTGTGTTGCAACCCGGAGGGAAGAATGGACTGGAGGGATCAGACGCAAGGACTCCCGACAAATGTTGTTCAGATATGGCAAGTTCTGCAAGGTGTTGTGTAAAGACTCGATTTCTTCAGGTGACAGTCGCGATATCGGGGTAGTCGGTACGATAGAGAGAGGTTCCGTACGAAGACGAGTCTGCAAGCCTGGATGTCTTGCAAGGAGCAGAAACGTCCACGTCAGAGCGAGAGATGTCGTATCAGACCCTGCGAACATGAAGGTATTGATGTTGTGCAATATATCTTCGTTGGAAATTCGCTGATCTGGTGGGAGGTCTGTCGCAATATTGGATTTCACTAAGAATTTGTCAGCCAACCGACAGAAAGAAATGACAGTTGACTCACGCAACATATGAGGAACCGCTCTTCTCTCCATCCAAAATCCTGGATTTCTCCTGCTGCTCTAGCTTTCCTGCTACGCGGCGAATAGTTTCTTGGCATCTGTGGACGGTCTTGGCCCTCTTATCGGGCTGCATTGCAAGCTCAGCCAGGATTACATTCATGAGTAAATTGATTTAAACGTACGAAAAGGCTATTTCAGGATTGGAAAGTAAATCCCCAGAACTGTCCTAACCCCATCTCCCTGCGAGACAGCAACCTCGGACAATACGCAGCAAAGAGCTCGTCCGACTCGTTCTGTATAGCGTTGAAGTGGTGGTCAAAGCCTGTGGGTGATACGTGATGGTCAGGTAAGGATGGATGCACGACCCAACATGAGTTACCTGCTAACCCAATTACGTCGAAGGTCGCTCGGCTGATCCAGTGACAGACGTCTATTCCAAAACGGCCGGAGTTCTGCTTGTCCGAGGCTGCCTGGTCTTCCTTCGCTTCCTGAATCGTATCTATCCATTTATCTTTGAGCTCCTCTCCTTTGCTAAAGACAAGAGGCACAAGTGCTCGCATATTCTGAATGGAAAATGCAGGAGTGGCAACGCGCCGTTGACGCTTATGAACATGACCCTCTGCAGCTGGCATACCACAACCAATGAGGCTCGTGATAATTCTTCGAGATTACCACGGTTTTTCGTAGATTATGCTTCTGTAGTACATGTGTGCTACAGAAACATGGGTAAAGGGTGAGAAGGCATTCGTCCCACTGCATCGAACAGTTGTTCGCGAGTTTCGTGATTTAAAGAAGAGTTACTCACAGGACCAAGCCCTCTTATACGGACGTTCCTGCCATATTTCTCTACATAGGCAGCATGAGTTTTGGATGACCTGAGTGGTCGAGGGTTCGAACGAGTTGGGTAAGGGAGGTCAACCAATGTATGAGTGGGTTGGGGTGAGGCAAGTTGTGCTGGGCGGCGGCTCCTTGGCACCTCTGCAGACGCCGTGACCGACGAGGCCAACTGTAGCGTATGCCCGTTAGAGGGGCGATCGAAGCGTTACCATGATAATCATAAGAGGCTGAGCGTGTTCGACGCCGACCTCTTTGACAACATATGCCAGGACGGAGTGAGCGTTGTCGTCGAAGATGTGTAATTGGCTGCAGGGATAATGACCGTAATGTGCTCGAGGAGTCCGATGAATGGTTGATACGTGCTTGACGGTATTCGTGTGTACAAAGATAGTGCCAGGCATGGACGTTGTGACGATGGAGGCCGGCACTCGCGAGTCAGAGCAGCCAATCTGAAGGACCTAAATGACAGTAAGAAAACGTGGCTAACAACGGAGGGGTGTGCGACAAGGCACAAGGCACACCTTGGAGTTCTGCGGCATGGTGGCCGAGTCCTAAAGAAATAGGGATTATCTTTGATTATACTTTGTGCCCACTCCTCGTTGGCGTTGAGGGGGTCCTGTGTGCCGTTGGGCCGAGTCATGATGTGAAGGGTTGAGAGGCGAAGGGCAGGGTGGTGAGTCTTCGTAGATCAGTAAGACTAAGCAACTGACTGAGGATTGAATTGAGGGCCCATGCACTGAGCGTGGAGGTGTTCTAACCTAATGGATAGTTAGCTTGCTTCGGACGTTATGGTTTGCAGTGGTCTTACCGAATGACCGCCGTTCAACCGGGCGGTTATCGGGTAACGGAACGTGCCCGTTGGGCTCATGCGGTGTTGCGACAGGACGTCTACATAGCTTCGGAGCGAGACTTGTCAAGGGGGACGCCAAATTTTGATAGGTTGACAATTCCATATGAGACCTGGCCGTTAGTAACGGATAGGGGATTGAATCGGGGTCCGATGTGCAGTGCCGGTTTGGACGGTGTATATCCTGCGATTGAGAATTATGAGTTTTTCTCTTCATCTGCGAAGACATGGCCGCAATAAGTGACAATTCAGTTACCTCTTCTTCATCACCACCCCCCATAACCGTCACGGTTACTGCCCGTATCCGCCTCGAGGTTGCCACTGCCTGCTGCACCAACAACATCGCCCAATGGTTCACTCCCCAGGGAGTCCCTAGCCATCCTGCGCATGTTACTGGATACCCTATGCCTAACTGAGTGTGCATAAACATATCCCGATCCACGAATCTGGTTTAAAGGATGAGAAGCGCCATTACAAGAGCCAATGGCTGCACTCACATCCCAACATTGTGTGCCTCCCAGTCGTCCAGCTCTCCTTCAAAGCGTGCCCTCGGTGGAGCCAGCCACCTAACCCAGGTGATGCTTCACAGGTTGCCCCTATCGCCGGCCCAAATTTCCGCATGGCATATAGCCAGCGCGCAGGCCCAATACCGGTGAGTGTCATACCCCCCCTTAAGAACTTTGCCAGCATGACGTCATTGACAAGGGCGGCGACCTTCGTTTCCGATACCCGGCTGCTGCTCTCCCTTAAGAACTTTGTCAGCATGACGTCATTGACAAGGGCGGCGACCTTCGTTTCCGATACCCGGCTGCTAGTTCATTCCAGAACACGTCATGGGCTGTCATGAGTTGCTTCATGCATTCCTCCATCAATCGCAAATTCATGCTGACTCAGAACTGTCCAATCAATCTGCACCCATCATATTAGAAAACGGGTAAAAGGTGGAGGGAGGGGGAGGACCTGCGGCAGAGTACGGTCTCTTCTTCAGCCACCCGCAACACATGGCGCCTGTGATCCTGTTTGGCCAACTGCGCGGGCCCCTAGGAAGGGCATGGAATCCTCGCCAGTTGGTAGATAGAGCCTCCCAAATGCCCAGTTCCACTCATGGATGATGTCAACAACCAGCATACGCAATAGATCGAGTCCAAGCGATCCTGCGAACGCCGATTTGAGCTAATCGTGACCAGGACGGAACCGATCGCACTTGGTGAGCTTGAACTCTGAGAAAACTAGATAGAGATGATGACGATTAGTTAAATGCTGACCATAAATGAGTAGCTGCAAACCACGCACGGCCATATTGAATCTTTGACCTCGTCTAGAGATATGAAGCTGATACTTTCTTCTTTTCCTGCTGCGTTATATTGCGGAGCCAGCCCGTTATTGTCACGGGGTTCATAATCGCCTGCCTCTTTGCCCAAGGGATGGCGAGTTGTTCGGTCGCACTAAAATCCTTCAGCAGCCTTTTCACGACGTTGGTACTGCCAGCCTCAGCTGAACACCTTTCGACCTCGTTTGGGGATTTTAAACTGGTAGATGCCAACGACACAGACCCAGAATGCCTTGAACTAGTACTGGCGTCGTGGGCGCTGGCATTGCGTGGATATGGATGGATGCAATGTGATGTGATACGCCGGCGGGGATTGCAGCCGATCGCCTTCTGGTGCACCTCGTGGGTCCTCGGGGTCATAATGAAGGGTGCATTAGCCTGAGTAAGCTTGAGCTCGAAGGAAGAGAAAGATAATGATCATGAGGTGTAAACCACAACGTAAGACCTATGCACGTCGGATTTGTGACAAATTGCGAAGATTCGGTAGGTTAAACGGCGAAGCTGAGAAGCTGGACTTCGCCAAATGCAAAATTACTGAATCTTGGCTATGATAGGGGGAAGTGTTTCAGGGATCAATGGAGTCAGTTAAAAATTAGGGCACGGACGTTTAAGGAACTCACTTGAAGCGCCGTCGACGGTGATTAAGTACCTTGCTCGCGAGCAAATCTCGAATATTTACGAGACTCGCCACCACGATATAGTGAGCTCGCTGATCAGCGCGACTCGATATATGATGATCTCTTGGATCTCTGAGTCATCTCCAATAAAGTTCGTCTGGTGGAAATTTCTCTCGACTCTATTATTCAATAGGAAGCTGCAAATTAACAATTCATTGACTCACTGACTGTGTAAGGCGCTAGAACAGCCCCTCAATGAGATTTTACAGTCACGATCATCAGCGTAGTTTGATTCGTGATTGATGGAGGAATGATAGCCA
>NW_024539432.1:0-38568 GCF_016758775.1 Suillus clintonianus
TGGCACATCTGACTTCAATTATAGTTTTTCAAAATGCCAAGTGGACTTTGTAAAATTCAACGCGATGGAGATCACGTGGGCAAAATCAGACGGTGCAGTATGTACTAGTATATAGATTATCGCGTCTTTCTTGCCGAAAATGTTCGTTGAGTTTTTGACGTATAAGATGAGATCTTAGTGTAGAATATTGGCACGTCTGACTTCAATTATAGTTTTTCAAAATGTCAAGTGGACTTGTAAAATTCAACGCGATGGAGATCACGTGGGCAAAATCAGACGGTGCAGTATGTACTAGTATATAGATCGACATGCAAATAAAACCGCGCACAACAGTGGCGGCGGGCAGGTGGACGATGCACCAGTCCTAAAATGGCCGAGCTATTGAAACCGAGCAGCAACGGCAGCGGGAGGCGGGCAGGTGTGTGATGCATCAGTCCTAAAACTGACCAAGCTATTGAAACCGCGCAGAAACGGCGGTGGCGGGAGGTGGGCAGGTGCATGATGCATCAGTCCTAAAACTGACCAAGCTATTGAAACCGCGCAGAAACGGCGGTGGCGGGAGGCGGGCAGGTGCATGATGCATCAGTCCTAAAACTGACCAAGCTATTGAAACCGCGCAGAAACGGCGGTGGCGGGAGGCGGGCAGGTGCGTGATGCATCAGTTTTAAAACTGACCAAGCTATTGAAACCGCGCAGAAACGGCGGTGGCGGGAGGCGGGCAGGTGCGTGATGCATCAGTCCTAAAACTGACTAAGCTTGCAGGTGCATGATCGGGAGGTGGGCAGTGATGCATCGAATGAATGCATCATGCCAGTGGGTGCAATATAGGGTGATGCATGCACGGTTATGGGTGATGCATCAGTAATCGTGCATGCATCGCCCTATATTGCTGTGATGCATCAGTATTTGCGGCGCTACAGTTGCAGCACAAATGCATCACCACTACCGTTGCAATCACAGCAATTTATTGCATCACTACGACAAGGACGCCTGACCCAACCCGATGCCCAACGATCCTCGCAACGTCCCCAGAAATCAGAATCGCGATAACCACGGCATACTTATGGCAGTCACCCAAAGTCCCCGTTGCTCCCAGGTCTTTCGGCCGTTGCTGGGTGGCGTACCTTCTTTCATGTTCACCCGCTTCCTCAACGACTACATAGTACTATTTTCACTGCTGAGCGATGAGCTCCTCGCGTGTATGATACTAAATGGCAGTTTCGTAAAGACAAGGAAGTTCTTATGTGAACTCACTCCCATGCAATCAAACACTTATGGCTAAGGATTCGATGTAGGATGTCCCTTGTTGTTCATTAGAAAGCAATCACATCTCCGTCTCACAGCTTATCCTATGAGTATGACTACTGGAGACTGGGGACTGGGTGTGCGCTAAAATCACAAACAATAGACCAACAGTGTCTAATGCGAAGGAACAAGTTCGTCGTCGTGTCGAAGGTGAGTCATGACTACTTTCGTATCGATGGACCATGTTTCATTTTGTTCCACTCGGCACGTGTTTGTCCTTGGAGCCCAGTGGTAATGGTTGTCAAAGAGAAGCGCGGCGTTTCGTACTACTTCAGATTGTCCATGCCTCAGCAGTCGCGTTCAACTAACGAAGTTACCAACATGCCTAAAACCGCTCCCATGACAAGGAGGGCACAAGGTAAACACTTAGTTCTCAAGCCCGAAGTGCTGAATAGCAAAGGGAGCGGTCTCAGATGTAGCATCAAACAATCACCTCGGCAGCAGGTGCGCAAGTCTGTTTTTCCTGCTCCACAAGTAAATGAGACCCGGGTACGTGTTTCTGTTTTTTTTTTCCTGAGTTGCACCAAGGACAGCGACTGCTGCGGTACGAACATGGACTACGTTCAAGTTGTGAGTAGAAATGGCCTGCTTTGCATCCAAGTTTCTCCTGATCACTCACCTTTTGCGCCTTGTCATGTCAGGCTAGCGGTAAAGTCTGCTATGTCATCCCAAGAGAGCGGCAGGTTTACGCTTTCGCATTGGTACTGCTGTTGACCGAACAATACGTAGGACGCTACTGTTTAAGACATGGATAGAGGCGATCTTGAGTTCACATGTGACGTAGTACATGATATATCAAGTGGATGATGCGTTTGCGTACTTTTTGGTCTCCACGTAAATAGAGCCCCACGTCGTCTTGGAGTCATGGACACATTAACATTAATTTCCCAAAATCGTTGTGCACACAGCTGTAAGGTGCAGTGTGTCCCACATGGACTACCTACAGCTATGGAACATGAGGGTATGTCTACTTCTGCGTAGGTGTTACATGGCTGTCTGCCGTACTCGAGCTATCGAGTCTCCCAGGCGCGACGTAGCGTTGGCGTGGCGCTACGAGCCAAATTGCTTTTTCCAGATGTGGTGACGTCGACGCGTTTAAATTTGGCTGCGATCGTCAGTTACCGCTCACAGTTCAAATCATCACATATCTTTGCTGTGACATGTAGTATGTACATAACAAAAATATGTGGAGACAACTCATTTTAATAGTTAGACTTGAGGTGAAGTCACAATAGATAAGTCGAAGAGACGTTCTACGCAAGTAACCACCAGGTGGTTTAGACGCAAGAATGCCGCAGGTCCACAAGACCATAGTACTGGGGCTCTTGTAAGGTTTCTGCAAGTACGACACATGAAATAAATAAAGCAGTCTCAGCGCAACATTCGGAAGCTAAGAGGGTACCAATAATTGAGAAGGGGGGGGTGGGGGAATTCAAAGGCAAGGGAAGGTGAATACTAGGAAGGTATTGCTTGGGTGGTAACGGCAGAAGCCTCAAATTTCTTCTTTCCAAGATCTCCATTTCTCGAGCGGCAGTAAAATCCGCTTAGAAGCAAATACATTGATTAACTCCTGACGCATACAAAGAGGTCCTGATACCACGCGGGTGAGTCATGCAGTTAAATCCAGGATACAGGCTATTCATAAGTACTCACGCATTTTGGCGTTTTGCAGCCGCTACAGTCACTATTATGCGTGCAGAAAACAGGACAGCTCCGAGGTGCAATGGCACCGGCAAATGCTGATGCTGTCAAAGCAGCAACGACAGTGAGGACAAGAGATAAACGCATTGTTTGTGATGATGTGATCTGGGATAGAAATGTAGTAGGAACTTGAAGACGACTTCGTTTTATGTGTTAAACACCGTCCTTCATTGTGGTAGTCAGAAGAACCGCTGTGTAGTGCCAGCAGAGATTTGAATTCCAAAAGGGATGCTCAATTCAATGACTTGACCTCAACCTGGCGTATGCCACCTACGATGTGCGTGTGAGACGTCCTATGTATTGAACCTTATGATGAGCACGTCAGAGAGAAGGCTCATGTGTGTCAGTCTTGTTTAACCTACAGAACTTCCAAGACATGAAAGCATGTCAACACCAACCACCAAAGACCCCCGCTCGCCCTTCTTCAGCTGGGTTGGTGTATCGTCCAGCTCGCCGCCCGTTACGTCCAGAATCTTCCCATACCACGCATGGGCGACTTAATTGATTCAAACAAAGTTGCGTCACGAAAAATGCAACAAGTCAAAGCTTTATGGAGAAAATTGCCCGAGGGTTCCAATGACCGGTGGTGGTGGTCACTGGTGGTCCTGATCTAGAAACCAGGCAAACGGTCCCGACTCCTGAAGAGAGTAAAAGGCAAAATACCAACTAGGGACTCTCGAGCCGAACGTTCTGGAAAGCGGAGTTGAAAATGATACCGCTGGCGCTTCCCGGAAGAATATGGAGGTCCTAGAAGTTCCGCAGAGTTCCGTCTTGTTCGAGACTACCAGCTCGAGGCTTGAGCTCTTTGAGTTCGACACATGGATATTCGATTATTGGCAAAATGATTGGAACTACAGAGGTCTCCAATCTAGCCACCTCGAGGATAACTATTGTTATCCGGAACAGTCAAGGCAAGGTCAACAGCAGTAGAAGGAAGGGCACCAGGAAGGTTGGAGGTATATAGGCAGAGCTGCCCGAGCCCGATTATTGCGAGGTTGTGACGACTCTTGCTGGATTCATGCTAAAAGTGGGTTACCTGTCGCCAGAGGTTGGCCAAACTTACGGTGTCGAGAGCGGCAAAAAAGTAGAAGTCACCCGCCATACTGTACTTTAGCTAGTCGACAAATTCAACATTTGCATTTGAATAGGTATACCTATCAATACACAGACTCAAGTGTGCGTTGAGTTTGACGACCTGGCCTTCAGAAATCGCGTCACGAGCTCCGGGGTGGGAAGCATCTACTGAGATGACCACTCAATCTACACCAACAGGACCTGGAGTAGTGAGACATAAAAACAAATAAAAGCTTCGGGAGCATCTTGATTAATAAAGAGTGCATACCAGCAGGTAAACTCCATCCTGCGTATGAACGCCACTCGAAACGGAGCGTTCTTTTCGCGCGCTGGCTACGGCAGCTCGTACACGCAACACCTGCGAAAATGCAATGTCAGGAGTGATGCAGGATTCTTGCAAACGTAACGCTCGAATAAGCAAGCGCGCAGCCAGAATCCACGCGAGCCAGACACTCGTACCACAGTAGCAGATGCGAATACATGGTGTGTGTTTTAGTGATGGACGCAGGGGAGGAAAGCGCGAAGCCCAAGAGCATATTGGTGGAGAGCCATCGTGCTGTAGCCAGAGGCAGGGGATCGGCGAAAAGATACATGCACAAAATGAGCTGTCATTCACACACGTGTCTGTCAGCGTGATTCTTGACTCTTGAGGCCTTCAAAATGGCCCCCAGATCCCGGTTTGTAGTGAATTGTGTTTTCAAGTCATAAGGTAGACTGACAGGGTGTTTGGGAATCTATTCATGGCACTACCACAGGTGAGGTAGAATACGATGCAGCACGGCACCAGCCGAGGCACAACCTAAGTGCTTTCGTCTGCACAGCACTGTTGAGTTGTGAATATAATTACGCACTTTTGTACATGCAACTCTCTCGACTCTGAACAAAACATCCACAGTCCATCCATCTCGTTCTTCTGTGGAGTCGAGGTCTTCGGAGTGGTACCTGACAATAGGCTCGTGACCAGCCTGGCTTGTACACCAGACAAGTCGAGTGGCGAAGCCAGGCTCGGAGAAATTGGCAGACGAAGCGAGGAGTTTGAAATTCGACAGATGCCGTGTGACGCTTGCTCGAAGGGTAATGCTTGAGTAATCGGCACAAGGTAAGAAGAGTCTTCCCACAACGCAATAGCCAGGTAAAAGTCTGGGTTGATTGGAAAAGAACTAGGGCTTCAGTACAAGGGTATACTACTTAAGTAGGTATTTAGTATGAAGCCCGTGATAAACAAATCATATGTAAGAAACAACAATCACAAGTCAAAATGGTATACGCGCTTCTCCGCTGTCATAAGCGCTCATCCGCTGTTCAGCTGATTTCGTCATCGTTATTTGTCAGCTTCGCCACATACTCCCCTCCAAGGGCGTTGCACGCCCTTCAAGCAACTTTCTTCTTCTTTTCAGTAGCACGTGCGGAGGTCCCGTTCCCGCCATCAATATCCATTCCGTGCCCCTGTCCAGTATTGCTGGTACCAGCAGTTGAGCCAGACGCCTGGGCAGTCGAGTTATCGTCAGGCGCCTCCAAGGCGAGGTCCTGGTGAGCACCCTCCCTTCTGTCATGATGCCCACTGACCCAGCCCTTAGCTCTCTTGGACTTCCGGTCAGCGATTGCGCGATCCCTCCACTCCCTCTTGCGCTTAGTGGATTCCAACGACATCCACAGCGCTTCCTCCATCAGCTCCGCCCATTGAGGCGTCAAGTAGCGCCCACCTTCTGGAATGCGCGCGTGCACGGGTGGGTTGGTGGGCTGTGGGATGGATGGGAGGGGTCCGACTAGGTCATGGATGGTGGGTGCAGGACCAGATATCTGGGGCCCATTAGGACCAGCCAAGGTGAGTCTTTCTGGTAGGGTATTATTGAGCTGCTGATCGTTAAATGCCAGGACGAACTCGTCGTAGCCGATGGGGGTGCACAGCGAGGAGACCGTTCCCGCGCGCAGGTGAGTATCATGCTCAACGTAGAGCTTGACGATGTCGCTGACGAGTAGGAGGTTACCATCTCCTAGGGCATTAGGGATGGACCAGCGAGTGCCTAGCACGTGGGCGAGATACGGCATGGGAAGGATAACGGTGTCGACGCGAGGGGGTTTGGTTGTTGGGTGGTCGAGAAAGTATTTGCTGGGGAAAAGGATTGGGGAAAGAGGCGAGTAGTTATATGCCGGGGAGATTTCAAATTGGAGGTGCCCTAGGAACACCTGGGGGCCTTCGGAAGGCTCTTCCCCAGGTTCCGTTTCGTAGTTCTGAAACATTTTGTACCCCTAGTAGCGTGAAATATTCCCGAAGGGCGTCCAGCCCTTCGACTTTATCATATGTCAGCCACGTCTTGTCCCCCGCTTTCCATAAGACCTCGAATTTCGCGTCGGCCTTGCTTCCCGAATGCGAGATGATCCGGTCGATCGCCCACTCCGGTTCTGAGTCCTCAAAGTCCGCTATTTGAGTTTCTAACCTCCCAGGAAACAATCTATCATCGTTTGGTACGTGTATTCTTAGGTACGACGAGTGATATACTGGGTGAACACCCCTTTGCTTCAGTCTGTTTGGTAAGTCGAGTCGGAATGAATTATTTCCGAAGTCCTCAATAATTCTATAGGGTCCGATGTACTTAGGGGTTAATTTCCTCGCGGTTCCCTTTGGTAAGGATATATTTTTTGTTGAGACATATACTAAGTCCCCCTTCGTTAAGGGGCATGCCCTTCTCTTTTTATTAGCTTCGTGTGTCTGCTTTACGCGCGCGCCTATCAATGCGTCGTGAGCCATCATGATAGTTGCCTTCATTCTCTGGGCAAACGCGCGAACTCCGGGATACTCAGTCGCTCTGGGGTTTTCCCAGATCATAGCCCGCGGGATTCTGCCGCTGTTGGACTCAAAAGGTGAGATTCCAGTCGATTCGGACTGTGCTATGTTAATAGCGAATTCTATAGCTGGCAGTCGTGCTACCCAGTCATGCTGCTTGGGGCCAATACAAGATCTCAACATCTGGGTCACTGTGCGGTTCGCTCGTTCGGTCGCTCCATCCGTCTCCGGATGATACGCGCTCGACATCTTCTGCGTCACACCAACCAGACGATTTAGGTTAGTCCAGAAGTTGCTAGTGAACAATACGTCTCGATCGCTAACGATTGCTTTTGGTAGACCGTGAAGCTTATATATTTCTGCAAACACCAGCTCCGCGACATCTCTAGCGGTGTAGTTGGTACGACTAGGTACGAGATGTACCATTGATGTTAACAAGTCAATAACGACTGTTATAGAATCATATTCCCCGTCTCTGTCGCGGGACAGGGGCATGGGCCCCACAAAGTCTATGCCAATCGCTTCCCATGGTCTGGAAGCGACTGGTAACGAGTGTAAGAGTCCGTACGGTCGTTGGTTAGTTGGTTTGCTCTTTTGACAGGTTTTGCAGGACGCGCAGAAAGCTCTCACATCCCCCACCATAGTTTTCCACCAGACGTGCTCCCTTAGGTATGACAAGGTTTTATCCGCCCCCAGATGGGCCAGTATGGAATGCGCCTGGTCAATCACCACCTCAACCAGGCGTCTTCCATTTACTATTACATCAGGTATGCACAGTGGTGTTCTGTCTTTGAGCTTGATCCTGACCAGCCCCTCAGATACCTCAAAATTGCGGAAGTCTTTTGGGGCTTCCAAGACTTTGCTCAACATAGTGTCCTCCCGGTACCGATCCTTTAGTTGATTCAGTAAGTCTATTTCATGCGGGTATGTAACTGGCAGAGCTACTAATTCGTCGTTCTTATGGACGCTCTCTTTAGTTTTGATGTCTTGGGCATCATCCCTCCCCTCCATTTGTTCTAGTGGGCGAGGCCCGCGCAGGACAAATCGATCCTTGACTCGCCTGGCAAACTCTGCGCTGGTCTCGGGTCGTCCAGATTCAGCAGGGGCGATGTCCGTTCGCGCACCCGGTCGTCCCCCTACCTGTTGAGGTTCGCCATTGACTCCTCCCTTTGCAGAGCTATTGACCTCGTCACTTGTAGAGGGACGCCCCATTGAAGTGGACCGCTCCACCCTATTGGTGGTATCCACGGACTTAACTGTTGGTCGGGCCATTGACGTGGAACGCGCCGCGTTTCTCAGGGTATCACCCTCACCTCCCCTTGAAATGAAACGCGCCATGCGCTCAGCCACCCTACCACTTCTCCGTGGTGTCACCGCGTTGGCTTCCTCGCCAACCAATACGGGCATGGTGACCAAGCCATCCATCTCTGGTGGAGGTACGTCCTCATCATGGGCGACATACTCACTGCCCGCCCTAACCGTCCCAGGAGAATCAAAATTATACATGCGTGACAGCGCATCTGGCAGCACATTGAGCTCGCCCTCTACATACTGGACGGTAAAGTCAAACTCCCCTGTCTTCTCTAACCACCGGGCCTGCCGTCCTGACACCCCTTTTTGGCTCAACAGGTGTATCAGACTTTTGTGGTCTGTTAGCCACACGAAAGGTGTGCCCTGCAAGATGTCCCGGTGACGCAACATCGTCTCCACCCCGGCCAACAACTCCTGTTCATGAACAGGGTAGTTGCGCTGGGCGGGATTCATCTTCGCTGAGTAGAAGGCCGCTACGCGCGCCTTCTTCCAGTCCTCACCCTGGGCTACAACCCCTCCAACACCAGTGGGGCAGGCATCCGTCATCATCCAGATGGTGGGCTTTCCTTCCCCGTATTCCAGAGGTACTCTGTGGTGAGTCGCACATGCTTCCACATGCTGTTTCACCTGATCAAACGCACGTTGTTCAGTGTCTCCCCACCTAAACGGTACCGTATCCCCGCATACCGCGGACAATACCCCTAACGGCACGCGCACCATGAAGATGTCGTCTGCCAGGTATCCTACGGCCCCTATGAAGCCGCGGCACAAGTCGCGATTGGTGGGCACCTTCCAGTTAAGTACTTTGTCAACTTTGTCTGGGTCCATACTAATTCCTTCGTCGTTCACAATGCGCCCCAGGATTTTCATTTCGCTGCAGAGAAATTTGAGCTTCTTCTCGCTCAAGTAGAACTGCTCGCGCTCGAGGATCTTTATTACCAACCGTACGTGCTCAACATGATCATCCAATGTGTCTGAATATATTATAATATCGTCTAGGTACACATCTAGGAACACGCCTATATATTCACCAAATATATAGTTCATCAAGGCCTGGTAAGTCGCTGGGGCGTTACAGTCCCCTTGCTGCAGTACATGACTTACCATGTTGCCATCAGGGGTTGTCATCGCCGTGCGAGGTACGTGTTCCGGCACTATTCTGATTTGTTCGTATGCGTCTTGACCATCCACCAGGGAGCGATACGGCTTTCTTGCCACCCGTCGTAGAATGCCCTCCATGTCTGGGAGGGGGGAGGTGAGTTTTCGTGTATTCTTGTTGCGTTCACGCAAATCAATAACCGTTCTTAGTCTATCCGTCCCAGGTTTACGAATGAACAACATCGGTACGGTGTTACCTGCACTCGTTACCTGCACTCGTCATCTCCCATCTTCCTGACGCGAGGTAGGCACGCCTTTTCTCAGCCCATTGTGGGCGCATCGGCTCTGGACATCGCGATGGACGCCAGGGGTATATTTTACCCTCGTCTATCAATGGTACTGTGTGATTAATGGCCCTTAACGGTGGTAAGCCTGTTTCTGATGCTTTAGCGCACAGCGGTTTTGCTAATTTTATCAGATGCGCCCTTGCCTTATCCACCCTCTCGTTGTATACTTCTGCAGCGCGGGATTCTAGCGTTGTCACTCCTTCACCCTTCAGAGGCTGGGGTCTTATGCTTTCCAGGATCACACGAGGTGCGTTGAATCCGATAGTCACGCTGTGCTGGTATAGAAACGGCGTACCCAATATTAAATCATAATTTTGTAGATTAATCACATCGAAGTATCTAGGGTAATCCGCCCCTTGGTACTGAAAACGGACGCTCGTCCCGTAGTTTACCTTCGACCTTGATCCTTGGACCGCCAGTTGGATAGTCAGGGGTTTCTCCAAGACTGTGAGTCTCGCATTTATTTGTTCTGCCGTTGTTAACGACATGAAATCCGCCTAGCGATCCTGTATCGATCAACGCCCGCGCAGGCCGGCCGTTGACGTGCACGACGACTACTATGGGTTTTGGTATTGCCCGTGCGAAGTCACGCGTCGTCGATGAATTGCGCTGTAGCGCTGGGTACGTGCCTTTTGTCACTTGGACTCCATTCACACTGACCAGCTGTTGGCCAGATAACCTGGGGTTTCTGTCCTCGCACGCCTTTACCAACTCCCCGAAGTCCAGCCATTCGCCAAGAACCTGGGTGAGTGTCTGCTGGTCGGGTGTGGTTGGTTCAAACAGCTCGGTGAGTCCAGCATACATCCATCCCTTTGCCTCTAATAGTTCGTTATTGACCATTATAGCGGTCTTTCGCAGGTGACGGATGTACCAGCGAGCCGGGTCCCACTCCCACTGACACACAACGCCCCGGGGTAATA
Organism: Suillus clintonianus; assembly: GCF_016758775.1. Classification (NCBI taxonomy): domain Eukaryota; kingdom Fungi; phylum Basidiomycota; class Agaricomycetes; order Boletales; family Suillaceae; genus Suillus; species Suillus clintonianus. Next base: position 10,542 of record NW_024539432.1, read on the forward strand.
TTGCTTGGAAGGCAAGTGCATTGTCTACCACCTGGTAGCTACCGTCAGGCGTCCTCTGACAGCAGAATCGCCTCCTTGTTCGCGCGGATCTTCCGCCTTTAACCTTGGGGCAATAGGTGTTCAACCACCAAACGATCCTTTCTGACACGGGGTCTCCCATTGCCTCTCGATAGTTAGTCCGTTCTCGGTCAGTCTGTCGTAGCCACGCTTTTGGGTGCCCACATGCTAACCCAAGGTGTATCCAGTACGCGCTATCCACTTTAAAGTGTGGATTCTCCAGTTTTTTTCCTTGGGACTGCAAGGTGTATTCCACGGTCCTTGTGTAAGTGATCCACTATATTATATATCTCGTCTGATTCTCTATAGACGTGGAACCTATCTGGGTCATCCCATTGTTGAGTGGGGTCTCCTAGTTCATCCCCCGGGTACTTAATGCCTTGCAACAGATCCATGGCGCGTCTGGCAGTAGGGATCTCTGATTCCTCTTGGACGGTAAGTCCCACTGGACTTAGGTGAGTCGCGTTGTTCTTCCTCCTCAAGGTATAGGTTTACTGATCCCAGATACAACTCGTCCTGAGTGGGCGAAGAATCCGCGAGGGCCCGTAGCCGTTCTGTATCCCCGGGTTCAATATGAACTCCAAAACTGGGGACACCAGGCGGCTTGTTGCTAGACAGTGAGTCTGCTTTAAATATTGTTCTCTTAGGGCAATTTCTTGATAAATGCCCTGTCTCCTTGCAGCTATAGCACCGGCCCTCAGCACTAAGTCTCATTTTCTCCTCAGTGGATAGGGGTGTGGTTTGTTTTCCCTCCTTAGGACGCTCCCATCCCTTAGGGCGGTTCTGGAACTGTGGGGGACTTCCTCCACCTATTTTTCTAGGTGGGTACCCTCCTTTCGTCCTTCGAGTTCTGTCGAGACGTGATCCTACCCCCTTCGTAGGTACCACTGCCGAGCTTTGTATAGCCGACTGGTCGTTCCTTCTCCTTTCGCGAGGGCGCTCGGTCGCGTCCAGCTGGTACAGAATGGGCAATTTCTATAATCTCTGCTGCTGCTTGTACTGACTTGAACGTTGATACCTCTGGGTTCAATTCTTTCTTCCAGAGTTCCCTTTGGATTTCGGGCTTTAACCCGGTCCACAGTCGGCTGACCCTGATCACGCTCCTCAACGTCTCCTATCATATTCCATAGTTCGTTTAGTTCATACACGTAGTCTCTTACTGACTTATCGTTTTGAAAACAACGTTTCAACTTCTCTCGCTGCTTCGTCCGAAAGTTAATCGGGAAGCAGTAGTTAAAGAGTTCTGTAAAGAACCCCCTCAGGCGCCATCGGTAAGGGTCTCCCGATACCTCTCTAATGTAAAACTCATGCGCTTTTCCCTTTAGAAAGTGCGCGAGCACGAACACCTTCTTTTCAGCTTTCACCTTGCCGTCCTCCACATACGCGGTGCCCTCCGTAATGAACCGGTGGAAAGCACGGGAATCTACCGTTCCATCATACACAGTGGGTGGGATAGGTTTCAAGGTAGTCTTAGTCCTTTTTGATTTCTTGGACTTACTTCGTTTCTTAGAAGTCTTTCTCTTCCTGGGTGGATGGTCATCTTCACTCGAGGAGCTCGTACTCTCCGATGGCTCTGACTCACTCGACGACAATGAGGATGACGACGACGAGTCGTCTGGATCGTCTGGATCGATCCTTCCCAGCGCCTTCCCGATGTAGGACTCAGGTGCCACCTGGTGCACTGGCTCCATCGTTTGAGGGGTGCGGTTTCTTACCCTGGGTTCTTTCGAGGGTTGCACTACCCTATTGATCATTCTGCGCACAGGATCAGCCCCTCTTCCCTCGATAGGTTCAGTACGTTCAACCCCCTTCTGGGGTTTAAAATTCTTGTTTCTACTAACCGCTTTGAGTTTTATCTCATACTCCTTCCTCAGATGGTCTTCGGCAGCTCGTACTGCCGCTTCGACCATTCGTTGAAGGTCGCTTGGCTCGTTGCCCCCTTCGTTAAGTCGAGACGACTCTGGTCTGGAGGATACTCCCTCATAGTCATTGGGTATGTCCCCTCCTGCCGATTTCATTGCTTTATACGAAGCTAACGCAGCCCTCTGAGCCTCTAGCTCGTACTCTGCATCATTGAGGTCTAACCCTCCCCAATTCCGGGGGTCTGGACCTTTCCCTTTCGATGGTCCCTCCTCCTGGGATTCATTATCCCATGTCACTCTCGTGACATGCCTATGACGGATAGAATCATCTCGTCGAGCCAGTTGGTCTCGATCCGCTTCGGTGAGTTGCTCTTCTGCTCTCCCGACCGTTTTCCTTTGTTCACTGGTCAACGCCTTGGGCCTCATGGCCCGTTCCTTAGTGCGCTTTCGTGAGTCGCGATTCCTTTTATTCGCGACTGTTATCCAAGGTGGGTTGTTTTCCTCGCCGGACTCACTAGTGGACTCCTCCTGCTCACTCGCTGTTTCATAGACGGCGATTGATTTCTCAAAAGGTAACTGTACACTAGTATTCTCAGGGGTATCTACAGTGCTAACTGCTGATAGTTCTATCTCCCTGCCAGTCCGAAGATCTGGCGAGGGGCTTCTCGTTCTGACCACATCGCTGTATAGGCGCGTGGATTCAGGAACGGTGGTATCATCACTGGGTGCCTCACTGGGCGCCTCAATAGGGGTTGGTGGTGACTGCTCGACAAGGGACTTCGTCTCATCGACGTTGGTCCCATTTGTCGGTCGCCTCGCGCTGTCTAATAATTTAGCAACAAATTTATTAAAATCAGGACGTACCTCAGTGTTTTTTACTGGGGACGCGTCTGAATTAGCCCTCTGTCGGGCAGATCGAAGGTTGTAACGGGTTCGGGTAGTAGTTGACATTTTCACTGATCGATGAACGTGGTGGGCCGGACCCGTCGTCGAAGTGATGTCGAGTAGAAAGTTTAATAGAGATAAGCTAGTAAAATAGACTTGATTGAAGGCTAAAAAATATGTGACGCTTGCTCGAAGGGTAATGCTTGAGTAATCGGCACAAGGTAAGAAGAGTCTTCCCACAACGCAATAGCCAGGTAAAAGTCTGGGTTGATTGGAAAAGAACTAGGGCTTCAGTACAAGGGTATACTACTTAAGTAGGTATTTAGTATGAAGCCCGTGATAAACAAATCATATGTAAGAAACAACAATCACAAGTCAAAATGGTATACGCGCTTCTCCGCTGTCATAAGCGCTCATCCGCTGTTCAGCTGATTTCGTCATCGTTATTTGTCAGCTTCGCCACATGCCGATTTCACTGTTGTTTGCATCCAAGACCTCCACGTACCACACCTGTTGTCATTTCCATTCACGTGTGTGTGCGTGATTTGAACTTTGAAGAAGCTTGGCAGAGTTCTGCGTCCTGCAACAGTGTCGAAATCAGGTCCGTGTGACAGGCTGCAAATCTGTGGGAGAGAAATATATGTAATCGTGTTTGCGCTTATCTAGAAGGCGCAACATTGAAAAAAAAACCACAGATTTTTGTGAGTAAGTAGTGCTATGGACTTCTAGTTACAAGTCGTACTAATTTTCGACGTTGTCCGTGTCGTGGTTGTGCAGTGAGGTGCGAGTGCAAATTGATTTGCACTACCGGGTCATCGATAGCGTGACAGGTCAGTGTATCTCACTTATCGGTGAGTGTTGTCAGGTGGTGGTTTACTTATCAGGGCCTCAGTTCTATCAGTGTTCTATTATCGTATGGCTTACTCTGTAAGTGCTCGATGTTGTAGATAACACAAAATGGGTTTGGAGTTTCTTCCGCGCCCCATCGTTTCTTCTTTTCATCCCCTGGGTGCGCGCGACATGGAACCACCGCAGCACGCAATTGCAATTGCAGACGAGGCCCTGCTCGCTGAGCTCGGGTACAAACAAGAGTTTAAGCGTGCATTCACACCCTTAGAGGTATTATCAGCGCTGCTATGTTTAGGGATGGGAGAACTGATGGCGAAGACGACCACAGGTCTTTGGTATAGCTTTCAGCATCATTGGCTTACTTCCCTCAATTGCGTACATTGTACTTCTCTTCGCCTTCCGATGGTGAAATTGATCTCTCTGTTCTACACAGTTCTGTTCTGTTTTACGCTGTGCCTAATGGAGGACCAGTTTCAATGGTGTGGGGTGTACGTGCTTGCTTCGGGTATCTCCATGCGCGAATTTTGCTGATGGATGTCATGCTTGTTTGTCGACATCCCATATCCATTTTGCCTATAGTGGGCAGTTGCGAGTTTGTTTATTCTCTGTGTAGGGATGTCAATGGCAGAATTGGGTTCTGCAGCGCCAACATCCGGAGGCGTGAGTCTGTTTTGTCTTCGTTGACGTAGTATTCTCGAGTGACATGGATGGACTACAGCTATACTTCTGGACACATTCCTTGTCATCTCCGTGGTGTAGAAACTTGCTTGCCTGGATTGTTGGCTGTAAGACTTTATGGTGATTTTAACGAGCAGAAGTATAATGACCTGATAACAGACTCAAACACCGTTGGGACCATAGCATCTGTCGGTAAGACGCTCATTTTCGTCTTATATTTTTCTTAGAATGACATTCTGCATAGCATCTATCGATTGGGGATGTGCAGTGCAAGTCATGGCTGCAGTATCCATCGGCTCAGGCCAAACTTTCACCGCAACGAGTGCGCAAACTTTGTGCGTAATTCAAGACATCGATCCAGTCAATCAACCTGCTCATTATGTCGAATATCTAGCGCAGTCTATGTTGCAATAGTCCTGTCACACGCAGTGATATGCTGCATGGGAACTGCTGTTCTCGCAAGACTGCAAACAATTTATGTTGTACTTAACATCTGGTTTGTGCTGAAGTCGTACTGGCGCACTCGAAATGCTGAATTACTCTGGGTAGTTTATGTCTCGCCGTTATCATTGGTCTTCTTGCCACCTCAAAGGCGAACATGAACAGCGCAAGCTATGCGCTTGGTAATTTCACAAATTGTCAGTGAACACATTCCGCTGGTGAACCTGACTGATCCCATAATGATATCTATAGTGAATGGTTGGTCGGATGGCTACGCATTCATTTTAAGCTTCCTTGCGCCGTCGTGGACCATTTGTATGTTCTCACAGATTGCTACACGCGTCATTGATGTTGATGTCAATTTCAAGCCTCCTTTGACTCGAGTGTGCATATTAGCGAGGAATCGTCCAATGCTGCTACTGCTGTTCCATGGGCCATCGTAAGCCTCGAGTTCCGCATTTGTCCAAAATACTGAGTGCATTCCAGGTCAGCGCGATCGGGATTGCAGCAATCCTTGGTTGGGGTACGTATTTAGTCACGAAAGATTCTCAGACCCTGCTTACCATCTCGCAGCAATCAACGTCTCTCTCACATTCTGCATGAGCACCGACCTGAACTTCCTACTTGGTAGCCCGATTGGACAACCCATGGCTCAAATTTTCTTCAACAGCTTCGGCCAGAATGGAACACTTGCATTATGGTCCTTCGTTGTGCTTGTTCAGTAAGTGGATAGTTGTGTCATTTGAGCTACAATTGACTGGGTGCAGGTATATGATGGGCTCGAGCATGGTCCTTGCTTCATCCCGCCAAACATTCGCATTTGCCCGTGACGGCGCACTACCGTTCTCATCCTACCTCTATCGCATGAATAGATTCACCAAGACGCCCGTCAACACCGTTTGGTTCGTCGCAGCCTTTTCCATCCTCCTCGGCACATTGTCGTTCGCGGGCCCACAAGCTATCAACGCTGTCTTCTCTCTCTCCGTGACGGCGTTATACATCGCATATGCGATCCCAATCATTGCACGCTTCGCGTTCAAGAACAACTTCAAGCCTGGTCCATTCAATTTAGGCATCTTTGTAAGTCAGACGGTTTGGTACTTTCGGATGCCTGTTGACCATTGAACTGTGGTTTGAAGAGCCTTCCAGTTGCTGTCATTTCGGTGTCGTACATGTTCATTATGGACATCGTGTTTTTCTTCCCGACGACGCCACAAACCGACGTTGCGAACATGAACTACACCGTGGTCGTGCTAGGTGGTATACTCTTTTTGTCTATTATGTGGTACTATTGCCCTGTGTATGGCGGCGTGCATTGGTTCACGGGTCCAGTGTCAAACCTTGAGAAGGTGAGTGAGGAGAGTACGTCGAGTATTCGTGGGTCGGTGGAGAAGAATGTGTGTGTGGATATCAGGGAGTCTGTTGGAGCTTGATGATTCCGATATTGGGTCCATAGTAAATTTAAATCGGTTACCCGTACACTGCATGCTATTCGTCATTCGTCCGGTTAAGCCGTACAAGAAGGAATGTGGAATTGCGTTTGTGTTACAAACCGATCGAGCAACTCAAGGAGATTACACCTTTAAGTTATATCAGTCCTCCAGGTATATCATACATGTGTTGTGACAAGATCTAGTAGTCTACTGGTAAAAAATACTTCGTCCATCAAGCTTAGTGATAGGCTCATTAGCATTGTTTGGTACTCCCGTCTTCTGAGAGTCTTTCCTCGATCGGATATTAGCCGTGCGATGCTTCAGAGAGGGAAGTACCCACCACATTACATCTGGGCTTACTGTGCCATGAACGTTGAGAGAGAGATATCTACTCCATCGATGCCACGAGCGGTACGATCTAATCTCCAAAAGTCCCTGTGCATTCGCGTGACCAAGAGAGACAGAACAACGACCTGAGTCCTGTTGCCGAATAAGTAACCATCACCTCCTCCAAAGTGAAAATGAACAAACTCAGCAATCACGTGTACCACCGGAAACTACATCTCACGTTAATGGGGCGGCTTTGATTGTGCACAGAGAGTGGCTTACCGAGAGGAAGATTGTGGCGAGGACGACACTGAGAGAAAAGGCTGTACCGTTTAGCAAGTAAACAATGGATATTCGAGAATGAGTTGAGCACGAACCAAAGCTGCAGCCGAAGTATAGTAGATTATGATAAATGAGACCACGCATAAGTCGGTTTTCGATCCTCCAGCCACCATGACCCTTGGAGGCGCGATACACCACACACCCCAATGTGCCTGAAAGTGCGTGAATGCAAATGCATACGGTTAGTTCGAGCTCATGTTCGGGTGGTAGTTCCTAATACTAACCTGACTCTGCAACAATTGCCAAACAGTACACGGCAACCACTGAAGACCTTCCCCTTGCATCCACATATCTGATACCCCCATGGATCGAGCATTCTCCTTATATGAAGAAATTAGACGTTGAGAGCTGAGCAGGAAAAGACTCCAAGAGATTCACACACCTGCTGACACAATAAATTCATAAAAGCAGACGAGGATTGGCACCAAATAGGCCTGCAAAGGATGAGTCAGACATCGATTGTATAGAGTTGGTTGCAGCATTGGTCTCACAATCATTTTGAAGAATTTGAACACCAAGAACCTTTTATCACGCTCCCATACTGCAACCGTTCTGAGTATGAAGATGCCTGGTCCATCAGGGGGTGTAGATGTTAGAGGACAGGATCAATGATAGCTAGTTCGATTGGTAAACCTACACTCAGCGGAAAACATCGACAGAAAACCTGCACCTAATGAAGTGTTTGACCCAGAGTAGGTATGTATCAGGGTAAATCATCATTAGACTCACAAATATTTAGCATATATAAGAAGAGACAAAGCTATGATGGGGGAATGAGTTGAATTCACATATTTGCAACGTTTAACCATACAGTGGATGAGCCACGAGGCAGGAGGGTCACTGAAGAACATCATGAACGCATTACATCCTGGGGGCAGCATGGAGGTGAAAATCCGATACTCACCAAGCATATTCAGTAATATGAAAACAGATGGCGAGAACTTGCAGACGAGATAAAACACTGTGCCGAGCCCTCGCCGAGACTTGACAATAAAAGTGATCTGCACCAACTACAGTTCAGAGTCACCTATAGGACGTTCAAGTAAATTTCCACTTGCCGAGTCAGCCATGCAAAGTATGTAGTCGTATACCTGAATGTCACGATTTAAGTGAAATCATGAGTCATTGCAAGATAACGTCAATAGCTCACCCAAAGTGATGCCAATGCAACTGTCGAGATGCGAAATACAGATCAACGAAAGTAGCTGATTTAATGGACTACAACCGCACCATAACAGTACTTCGACGATACATCAGCGATCCAGGATTGACTCGACAACTGAAGTTGTACTCACGCTTGACCACAAGAGCACGTTAGCTTGTGACCCTTGAGAAGTATTCATGCTAGTGAATGCGGCGATAAGTTGCTCTGCTCAAGGGTCATTTATAAGATATCCAATCCAGGCAATGCCGAATCCCGTGGACGTCGGCCAAAAAGTAATCCGGGAGCTGGTGATCCCGTCTTAATGAAAACTATAGCATGGAACGTAGTTTTAGTAGTGCGGTCAGGACAACTGCAGCTCCGGTTACATCAGAACATATAACGTATACCATCATATTACACTGTAAAAAACGGCAGCTCGTACACGCAACACCCACAAAAGAGCAATGCCAGGAGCGATGCAGGATTCTTGCGAACATAAGGCTCTAATCATAGGGCGCACAGCCTGAATCCACGCGGGCCAGACAATCCTATTGCAGCTGCAGATGCGAATATATGGAGTGACAAGTGATTGACGCAGAGGAAAGCGCGAAACCCAAGAGCATGTTGGTGAAGAGCCATCTTGAGCCAGAGGGAACTGGCGAACACATACATGCACAAAATGGGCTGTCATCCACACGCGTGTCTGTTAGCGTGAATCTCGAGGCCTCCAAAATGGCCACAGGGCTCGCTGTGAAGCGAATTACATTTTCAAGATATAGGGTAGACCGACAGGGTGTCTGAGAATCTATTCACAGCACTACCACAGGTGAGGGTAGAACATGATGCAGCACGGCACCAACAGAGGCACAACTAAAGTGTTTCGTCTCCACAGTACTGTTAGGTTCAAAACGCACCTTTGTACACAGTGTCAATTCTCTCAACTCCGAGCCAAACATCCACAGTCTCCTCAATCAATCCGTCCGTTCTTCTGTGGAGCCGAGGTCTTCGGAGTGGTATACGTACCTGGCACTGCAGTGAGTGACATCATGCTCTGAGCGAAATGGCTGAAGTACGACAAAAATCAGACAACCATTTATTGACCAAAATCTGGGATGGTGAGGCTCTGGGACGTCGAGACGGGGAAGGTCATCCTGAATGACACTAGTATTAGAGTATAGCCTGTCAAGAGCAGGAAACCCAGACGGAGCGGCTTGTTACCTAGTAGTAGTAGTTACCAGCTCGGCTGTAACCGGTTAACCTGCGAGCGAGTGCATCTTGACTCGATGTTGTAAGGATCCATTACGAACCTTCCCGTTCTATTTCGTTACCTTGTGATCAAACTTCACGATACCCATGTTTCACCGAGTATTTTCGCCTCGCCATATGCTCCTCACGCCGATTCTGGGCTCGTCAACCGTTCGCAAAACGTAATATATACAGCCCATGTACATTCATACAGCCAGCAGAATCTTATACGCTGATTCCTGGCTCCGGGCACGACCGAACGCCTCAAAGAAAGTCTCCTTCTCTAAACGTCTCTCATCCTTGACTTTGTGTTGTAGAAAATACACGTCTCATATCTACCTCGAATTTGAAACTTTCGTATGAGTCGACCCAACCTCTTCCGCTGAGTTTGTTCTCACCCGAACGCTGCTAATGGACAGTTGCTGGCCGCAGGTTGCGATGACTCAAATGTGTACCTGCGGGAATCACTAATATGGGGCTGTTTTGTGGTTCTTCAACGGCTTCTGCGCATTGTCCTAACTCCTTCTGTGAGTCTGCATCAATGATTCGTTTCAGAAGTGGGCCAGTGGCAGTGACTGACCATATCACACACACAGGACCAGAAACTCAACACATTCCTCGGCTTTTAATTACCCAAAGATGATTCTGGACGAACTCTGACATCCATATCACATGGAAGGAACCTTACCCGATGCTTAACGATGCTCGTAACGTCCCCAGCAATTTAAGTTGTGATAACCATGATATACTTACGGCAGCCACTTAACGTCCTCGTTGCTCGAGTATACCGAAGCCTTGACTCGTTACGGCTCAGATAGGATTGGCGCAGAAATTTGGTCGATTCCGTCACGAGGGCGGGCATGCGCGGTAAACGTGTGGATATCGAGTAGACTTTGGTATTGCGCGGAGTCAGACTAGCAATTAGTACAGCATATGGGGAGTCCTTCGCCAACAGATCCATGGTCATACATTGCTGCAGCAAGACCCACTGTTGCGCAATGTAACGCGGAGTTCAATCTAAGACACTCACGGGCCAGGTGGAGTACAAGAATCTAGATGAAGTTGAGTGTTAATGGGACGTCCTGAGTCGGCGTGCCAAAGTCACGAATCCGAATATCTCGCTGATCTTGTCGCAGAACAGCTGTCAGTCGATTTCCAGGATTCCTGAACGGCGACCTGAACTATATAAGAGCGGTTTCGGGTCTTCTGCATGGCAGACAGTGAGTTCATTTCATTTCCGTGACTTCTCGCATGTTGCACTGTCTGACAGCAGTGAAATGAGGATGAGGCCTGAGGGCAGTGACGTTCAGGCAGTGGCTCGCAATATTGTAAAGGGTGGAACACCCTGGGTTTATTGAACCTCGCATCCTGCTCGTTTCGGCTGCTTCGATTAATGCTGCACCCTAACCATGGGCCTTGGGTGCACAGAGCGCAAATGCTTAACGTATGTGGGATTAGTGCACTACCTTGATTTCATAGGCCAGCGCCACGATAATCTGCATGCTGTCCCTGCAAAGAACGACAGCTGGACATTTTCAAGGTGCGTCTGCTGCTTGGAGTCCATCGCCATTATTCACCAAGTTGCAGGCTTTCCAGAGATCCTACCTAGCCACTAGCTAGAGTCACTGATGTTGTCGGGGACGTTCCATGTGTCTCTGTAGAGTATAATTATGAAATGACAATAGTGGTTCTCAAAGTTGACATCTTAGAAATTTCAAACGCTAAGAACTTTGCGACTTGCCGATAATTGAAGCTCCGATGATGACAAATCAGTCTGATACCTTGTACCGTGACCATCATCATATCTATAACATTTTGCTACTATACCTATGCCTCGGGAATCTGATCGAAAAAAACTACTTCGTACCCTCAAAAAAGCGACCGATGACCTTACGATTGCGCGATACATGGAGCTTATTGAGTTTATTGTTGATGAGCTACTAGAGAAAGACTCTGATCAAGACTCTGATCAGGAATCAGAGATCGACAACGCTGGTACTCGTAGCGGCTCAGATATCAGTATACGGACTGCGTCACCCGCATGGCCAGCCTCTCCGGTGTCCCCTACATCATCCATCATATCTGCCTTGTCAACGAGCTCTCTAACATCACTCGTGACAGCATACTCTGATGTTCTATCGAGCGGCATCCCAGACCTGTGTGATCAGGTCTTCACACAGTTCTTTGATGCGATCGGGGCACTGCACGATGAGGTGGAGAAGTGCCGAGTCCTTGATGTCCGGCTGTCTCTGAGTCGTGCACCCCAACTACACTTGCTGCAAGAGTGGGCACTATTATCACCTGAAAAATTTCGCCGCAAGCTCCGTGTTAATGCGGACGTGTTTGACAGACTTACGGCGTTAATCCAAACACACCCTATCTTCCAAAACAAATCGAACAACCCACAACTTCCCGTCCCGGTCCAACTCGCCATATTTCTCAATGGTGTTGGCCATTATGGCAATGCCGCGACTACCGAAGATATATCTGACTGGGCTGGAGTGTCTGTGGGGACCGTCTACAATTGTTTCAAACGGGTGATGATCGCGATCTTACAATTGCATGACCGGGCCATTCATTTTGATCCGCTCGACCGTGAGGATCAAATTGAGCGAGAGCGGGCAAAAGCTTATGTGGAAAAGAAGACGTGTCGTGAATGGCGTGGTGGTTTTCTTTGCGTAGATGGGACTCCGTCCCCCTTACACGAGAAGCCCGGTTGGCATGGGGAGGGCTTCTTCGACAAGAACTCTGACTACTCTCTAACAGCCCAGGTAAGCATCGGCTCAGTGTGCAGCGCAGTGACTTACAATTGAAAAGGTCATTATATTTCCTCACAATCTCCGTATTGTGGACTACGTCATCGGCGTACCTGGGAGTCTTCATGACTCGAACGTGTTTGCGCGAACGAGGCTCTCCCGGAATCCTGAGTCGTTTTTTGGTGCAGGAGAGTGGTTGTGGGCAGACTCGGCGTATGCTGCACGAACCTGGTGTGTGCCGCCGTATAAACGGCCACCAGGAGGGAGTTTGACGGCGGAACAAAAGAAGTTCAACTATCACCTGTCAACGGTAAGCATTAATAATAATATATTTTCATAGTCCTTACCCAGCGTCTAGGTCCGTGTTCGGTCAGAGCATTTTTTCGGCTCTATCAAGGGCCGGTTCCAATCACTGCGGGAACTTCGCATCCCAATCCAAAGCCAGAAGGACCTCGACTACGCAAATATGTGGATCCGTTCGTGCTTGATTCTGCATAATCTTATTGTCGAAATCGAGGAGGAACTAAACCACGAAGACTCGAACATATCCTTCTATCAGGAAACTCGGAGGTTGAGGCAAGCTGATGGTGACGCAGGAGAGGATGATCAGCAAGAGGGTGATATAGTAGGTGATCAGACTTACATTGGAAGTGCGGGGCAGGATTTTCGCAATGTGTTGAAGAGGCGGTTGCTTTCCTCGTTGTAGTAAGTATTAGAAGAATAAAATGCATGTAAACCTGTAGTGTTAGTTGTGTGTAATCACGCTTGAGATTTTCTCGAGAAAGGACTGGGTTGGCGCGATCGAATACAAATGCATTTCCTGAAAACCTGTTGCGTGATGACATAGTACAGACCTACTTCAAGCTTGATCAAAACCACGCTCCATAGCAATACGACGAATACGAGCCTCCTCCTCTTCACGACGCGCACGAGACAGCTCAATCTCCATTTTTGCAAACTCGATTTGTTGAGTCATCCTCTCCTGCTGGTGGATATGATCTTGTGCAGCAAGACGCATGGCATGTTCCCGCTCGTCACGGGCACTGCGCACCTTGAGATCACGAGCCCAAATGTCGCTCTCCAGTTTCATGCGTTTATAGCGTTCCTGCTCAATACGACCCTCACGTTTGCTATCAAGGTGTGAAATCAGGGATTCTGTCGTCTGAGACATCCTTTCTGCAGCGGCAGAGGTCTGCTCGAGAGCACTGCTGCCAGGGCGCTTGCGTGACGAAGAGGGGGCACGACTGGAGTGAGGTGAAGCACTCCGAGTAGGTGCACGAGACTGTTTTGTAGGAAGAGAAGGCGAACTTTCACGACTTCCTTTAAGTGAGCTGACGCGAAGAGATTGCAGTGCTCGGCTGGCACCACCAGTGTCTGAGTCCTCCGAGTCGATGGGCGTAGACCGACGGCTAGGTGAAGACTCCATGAGATCGGAGAAAAAAGATAGTGAATTGTCGGTGTCATTTTTCTTGGGTGCGGGCGAGTGCTCAGGAGAGTTCAACGATATCACACCACGTGTGTCAGACTCAGAAGTTATGAGGGGAGGGAGTTGGGGTCGTGCGCACCACTGTGGCAATGGAACTAGTGAGAACGAGTTGGGTGTGTCACTAGGACCGCGGTCCGAACGCAACAGCGGTGACGGTGCCGAGGATTGTGATTCCATGTGGGGGGACCGGTCAACCATCATATCATCTGCCCCATCTACAATGTCAGCACCATCCGTAGCACCATCCCCAAGCTCAACTATATCATCGGGATCATCATCCGTGTGCGTGTCGTCGTCACATGTAGCCGGTGGTTGTGATTGCTTGGAAACATTAAAATGTTCCAATGCAGCAGACGCGAAATCTTGCCCTGCATCTGCAGTAGAAAATGCGTGATTGAAAGCTGGGTTCGTCCGCCACCAGCCATGAAGCTCAGGCCACCAGGGAAATTTTTCGAGCTTTGTATCTGACAGACGCAATAAGATATGTGCAGATCAACAACGGCTGAAACTTACTGATCAACGACTTCATCTTTGGATCCTCCTGTAGCTCCGCATATGTCTTTCCGGCTCCTGACTGCTTGAGCTCCTTGTTGAACTCGTTGTATTTTCTCTTGAGCCTGAAACATCTTATCAGTGATTCTAGTGGGGGGATGAATGATACAGGGACTAGATACTTACGTGCCAAAACGGGTTGAAACTGGTTTAATAAAAGCCTTGGGATCCTCCTTGAAAAGTCGTTGCACCTCCGGATCCTCGTCATTTGAAAATACAGCTTGTGCAACCTGTGAATAGAAGATATCTCTCGAAGTTCCACTCTGCTTCTTCTTCCGGCCTTGCTCCTTAGCATCCTTTGCAGAATCCGAGAAAAGCTTGATGCGTGCATCTTCATTTTCCTTGCACCAGGCAAGTAGACGTTCAGTACGAGCACCACGAACCCCCTCCCAGTGAATAGTGCACTTCTTCCCAGTGTCCGTACTGCCAGGTGTGCTGACCTGTACTCCACCGCCTCGACCTCTCTGATTGGAGCTTGACATGGTCCAGGGTGTTTCTGACGACGGCGATTAAGGATCGGGTTGATACTTTGGCAGCGTCGACGCCAGTAACGACAATGTCGAGCACGCAGGCAGGGCAAGGCGGAGTCCGAAACCTGCCGAACCGGCAGCATCCAAATTCGCAAAATTTCGCTGGGAATTTTTTTCTACGTTCGACTTTGAAAACCACTAATGATTTATGAAAAATTCACGCAAGTTGAGAAACACTGCAGCAGAATGATACGCAGTTCTGACCCGACCAATCGGACCAGAAATAGTTGGGAGATACATCAAGCTGCTGTTAGAGACATAGTAGGCTTAACCGCTGTCTCAGCTAAATGACCAGCATGCTTCAAGCATATAAACGCCATACTAGAGAGAAAGTCCCGTAATTGCATGATTGTACAAATTTGATAGTGCCACACCCCTCAAAACTTGAACCGCCCTCGACAGACCATTCTAGAAACCCTCATGTGCCTCCATAATATGACTCCAAGCATCACCTACGTCGTGATTTATTGACTCGCATCAAGGTCGTGCTGAAGACAAATACATCAGCGGGATTGCCAAAATCATGAGAGTTAAAACATACGCAGGCGATGTTCTAAAGCGATTTTAAGAATGGTTTCGAGTAAACCCGAGTAATCCTTAGGTTGTCTGTCCTTCCTCCGGAAACGTCTAAACAATAGCTTTGCTTTCGAATTAGTCGAGTTTCCTTGATTTGCGTGGACGGCAGTGTTCACTGCGTCCCTGACAGCAATTGCATGCGGAGATGCCATATACCGCTCAAGAGCGACATCAACAGAGGGAACAGATTCTTGCTGGTCCTTAGCATGGCGTCGCTGGTCGAAAACGTAGAAAGAGTGTTCGAAAATAATGACAGCAGCTAAATGATTAAAAATGAGCAAGCTCACTGCAATGGGGCCTGAAGAATCACCAGAACCAAGCTGGAAAATTTGCTCGAATGGTGATGCACTGGGGGAAGTCTGGTACATTTGAACATGTGTGTACAGCCTGTGACCAATTGAACGCACCACAGAGAGTATCCTAGACCGCATCTCTGTACATTGATCGTCGTAAAGCTGAAGTGATGATGGAAAGTTGAAAATCGTCACCCTCTGCATCAGGAAAAACCTCCCCTGTGTAATACCTGGAAATTACGCGGAAATTACGCGAAAATTGTGTGAATTGCTATGTTTTATTATGTTTTACCATGTTTTACCATGTTTTATCACAATATCTCACATTACTGACATTTACTTAGTAAACTGCAGTCCCCCGTCGACACCGTCACGGTAAAGTGGAGGAAAACACGAAAAAACACGAAAAAACGCGAAATGTTTGTAGCATCCATACTGTGCCATTCACGACCATTGAATATCACACCGATGTAAACAAAAAAACATTATATTGTTGTCCAGACTCGATATATATATGATATGGTAATGATGGTAGAGTAGCGGTACTAGAAGTAATAGTAGATAGGAAGTAACTGGTGTATTAAATAAACCTAATCAGACTCGCCGAGTCGCCGCCCACAAAAGGAACTTCAACGATGGGTGGCACTGCGTGATCGAGTCACCAGGTGAATAGGTGTCGTACGTGGGCTGTGAAGGTCGTAGGAGTAGCAGCAAGTGGTGGGGCGGTGGGCGGTGCTGGTGTGGGTACAGGTGGTGGAGAAACTGGCCGAGGACTCCTTGTCATAGCGAGCCTGAGTTTCTTGAAGCGCCCCGAGTGCTGCTGAGGTCGTGGTGTGGAAATCTGAGATTGAGGAAGGAAGTACATGCGCCAAGACGACTTGGATCAGCATGGCTCGAGCTCGAAGAAGGATCAAGACACTCACGGCCTGCGAAGAGTGGGCAATGACTTGAGTCAACATGGCCCGAGCTCGAAGGAGAAAGGCCAGGGTGCTCTGGGGGAGGTGCAGGGGTGCTGGGTTTGCGGGCGCTGTTAAGACCGTGTTCAACGGGTCGGACCGGAGGGGCTTAGCTTCAGCTCGTGCGCTGCGCTCTTTACCCGAGTATGTGCCCCTAATTTACAGGGGGTTGGATATCGTCGGCCGAAGGGTATAGACGGGCCGGACGAGAGAGAGAAGACTACCCGAGACTTCGTCCGGGTAGAAACTAACAAGGTACAGACTACCCGAAGGTAGAAGCGGAGGGATTTAGCCTTAGGGATATAATCCCGAGGCTCGGAGGGTCGGACTAGGAAGACAATCCTAAGAGCCGAGGGAACACGAGGAATGAACTGAGTCTAAGATGATATTCGAACTGAGGATATACTACGGATTACAAGGGGTTTATATACTATAAGGTATCCGACGGACGTCCGGCCGAAGCGCAGTCTTCGGATCAGAGGGCTATGTAGAAAATGTACTAACGGATATGAACTGCTGCGGACGATCGAAAATGGAGCCGGAGATTAAATGAAACAGGGGGGACAAGTTAAATGAAAGGAAAATGAATAGACTAACGGACGGATCAGAATGAACCCGGATATTAACTGTCAGAAGGATCCGGGCGTATAGGGGCATCAAGAAGCATATACAAATGGGGACACGGGGAAATGAATTCTAGAATGGAACCGAGAGAACGGACGGACCGGACCGGACGAGAAGCTTCAGGTACGGAATATGACAGTATCCCCCCATTAAGGCCGAGCCCACGAGGCCGAGGCCGGATGTCCGATCCGATGATAAGAGCGCGAGAACGGACCCGGGTTTTATTGAAAATTTGATAAAAGGGTTGAGGGTTTTGATGGGACGCCATTCCCTTTGATTCTTACCACCCACCAACTCCACTACCATGTCCCAGACCCCATCCGACTCTACCCAGGCTACCAATGCCCGGATTGCGGCCATCCGGGCCCGGCTAAACGCAGCGCAGCAAGAGCTGGCCCAGGAGGAAGAAAGAGTACTCGCGGAAATTGAAGCCGAGAGGAAGCGTTTGGAGGAGGAGAAACTGAAGGAGGAGGAGAGGCTGAAGGAGGAGGAGAGATTAAGGGAGGAGCAGAAGAAGAAGGATATAGAGGAGACCCGGAAGAGGCTTGCTGAGAAGTCCGCTTCGTCCGGGCCTGCAGTGAGTAGCGAATTTTCTCGGCCGATGTTTTTGTCTGATGGATATAGGTTTCTGTCGGACCCAAGGACGTCGGACGACCCTGTAAGCCCTGCTCCGATAAGAAGCGGGCCTGCGTTTACTCGGGCGTGTCTGCCACGGGCCGGGTGAGTGGACTTCTTTCGTCCGGATGTGAGTTTTACTGATGGTTTTGAAGCCGGTCAACGCATGTGACCACTGTCGCACTGCGAAGATGAAGTGCCATGGTGGGGCGCCACCCGCCCGGACGGATACTGACAAGGGCAAGGGTAAGAAGCGGCCCCGTACTGCAGGGACTCCGTCTCCTAAGGGTAAGGCGAAGAGGCGTCAGAGGAGTCCGGTTCCTTCGGACGACTCTGTTGAGATCGTCCCCGGCCCCTTACCCAGCATTATTGGCGAGGAGCAGGATTTCTTGGAGTACGATGATCAGGCTTGGGTGGCGGCCGTCAACGACATGGTCGCCGAGTTGGCCCGGACCAACAGTCTTCTCGAGAGGACTGTTGAAGCGGCCGAAAGTAGCACCGGTGCCATCGGCCGGCTCCTGGAGCAACAAAGGGTCTTCCAGGCCCTCTTTCTGACTGAGATGAGGATGTTTTTCCAGAGGGAGAGGGAGTTGGAGAAGGGGCCGGATACTGAGGAAGGGACTGAGGAGGGTGAAGAGGAGGAGTCCGGAGATGGGGGTGAAATGGAGGAGTAGGGTGGTCCGGATGATCCGGATGTCTCTTCCCTATGTACAATGTATCTTTTTGTTTTGTTTTTACTGTACAACAATAGGACCCGGCTTGTCCGGATATGCTGAATGAAAGTCTTGTACAAGTTCGGACGTGTTTCCAAGTTCGGTAGCGAGGATCCACGATGTTTCTTCGTCCGTCCCCTGATAACCGGCCCACCTAACTAAGTAAAGTAGTTGACACGTCCGTCTTCTTCGGTCGATTTTGGTATCAAGGATTTCAGAGATCTCGTACTCCTGTTCCCCGTCTACTGAGACGGGTGGGGGAGGTGGTTGGATTCGGTTAGGGATGGTGTTCGGGGTTGCGGGTTCGAGCTGGGAAACATGGAAGACGGGATGTACGGATCGCATTGCGTCCGGGAGGCGGATTGTGAAGGAATGGGTGCCCGGGCGGGCGATGATATCGAAGGGTCCGAGGTTCTTTTCGGATAGTTTCTTCGACGGACGGGTGGAGCGGAAGTACTTGGCTTTGACGAAGACTTGTTGTCCGACCTGGAGGTCCGGTGCGGGCTTACGTCTAGCGTCGGCCAGGCCTTGATATCGATCCTGCGCATAAGACATCTCATCCCGAAGGAATTGATGGAGCTCATCGAGGTCAATGGCGTATTCTCGGGCCCGGGCGGATGAGAGGTCTCGTTCTGGATGTATGGATATGTTCGGGTGATAACCCTTATTAGCGAAGAAGGGGGAAACACCCGTGGTAGCACTAGGAGCATTGTTGTATGCGAACTCTGCCAAGGGCAAGAGCTCGGACCAGTTGTCTTGCTGGTAATTACAGTAGATCCGGAGGTATTGTTCGAGGGTTTGATTGGCACGCTCGGTCTGACCGTCGCCTTCTGGATGATAACCCGAGGTGAAATGCAGGGTCATGTCCAGTGCTTTCCCGAGGGAGCGGAAGAAGTGAGAGACGAACTCCGTGCCTCGGTCGGAGGTGACATGGGACGGGACTCCGTGCTTGGAGAATACATGTAACAGGAAAAGTCGTGCGAGATCCGGGGAGGTGATTGTATCGAAAGTAGGGATGAATATGGCTTGTTTGGATAAGCGGTCTATGACGACCAGGATGGCCGTGAAGTCGGCCGAGGATGGGAGTTGTTCTATAAAGTCCATGGAAATAGAGTTCCAGGGTTTTTCGGGGATGGGGAGTTGTTTGAGTAGGCCGTAGGGCTTATGTCTAGGGACTTTAGCCCGAGAGCACGTAGTGCAGGACTTAACATAATCCTTGACATAGGCACGTACTCCCGGCCAAGTATACTCCCGACGGATTAGCTCTAGGGTCCGGTTCTGACCGAAGTGACCGGATAGGGGGTGGTCATGGGTATTCCGTAGGACCCGTAAACGGAGGTCGTTGGATTCGGGAACAAATATGCGGTTATCGCAACAGAGGAACCCATTGTCGTCCACTGTCCATCTCGGATCCGAAGGGTTCGGGAGATGAGTAGAGGCGATAGGGTCGTCCGGAAGGGCGGATAGGATATCCGTATGGAGTTGTTCAACATCCATTAATACTGATGCGCGTAGTACTGGGATTGCTAGGTCGGATGCTCGTAGGGACGAAGCGAGTTGCTCCGTGGCAAATACGGGCCGGAAGTTGTGAGGGTTAACTCGAGCGTAGTCCTTATCCCCCTCTTTGGGGTAGACGTCCCAACGACGAGTTAGGGAATCGGGCTTAGCACCGAGTTTTCCCGGCCGAAAACGAATGATGAGGTTGAATTGATGAAGGAATTCTGACCAGCGAGCTTGCCGGCGAGAAAGGAGTTTGGTTGTAGCGAAGTATTCAAGGTTTTTGTGGTCCGTGACAACATCAACTGGCTCGGCCGAGCCTTCAAGATAATGGCGCCAGGACCGGAATGCTTCGTAGATGGCGAGGAGTTCTTTGTCATGGGTATCATAATTGAGCTCGGGAGCTGTTAATGTCCTGGAATAGAATGCAACCGGACGAAGTTCTGTGTCCGGGCAAACGATAGAAAGGATTCCAGCGATGGCATAGTCCGAGGCATCTGTCTCCACAACAATTGGGACATCGGGCATCCAGTGCGTGAGCACCGGGGCCGACGTAAAGGCGGTTTTGAGGGTGGTGAAGGCCGTCCGGCATTTATCAGAGAAATCCCATGGGGCATCTTTCCGAGTCAGCCGGGTGAGAGGTACAACAATGTCCGAGTAATTAAAGATAAACCGTCGGTAGAAATTGGCAAACCCGAGGAAGGACTGAATGTCCTTCACCTTCCGGGGCTCGGGCCAGTCGATGATGGATTGGATCTTCTCGGATGACATGGTCAGGCCGGTAGGGGAAAGTAGGTAGCCGAGGTATTCAACCGAGTCGGAGTGGAATTCGCATTTCTCCGGTTTTGCATATAGGCGATGCTTACGGAGCCGACGAAGGACTTCAAGGACATGTTGTTTGTGGGATGCGAGGTCGTGAGAATAGATAAGGATGTCGTCAAGATATACGATGACATATACATCCAGTAGGTCGGCAAAGATAGTGTTGACAAAACGTTGGAAAGCCGCCGGGGCATTAGTGAGTCCCTCGGGCATAACCAACCACTCGTAGGACCCGTAACGGGTCCGGAACGCGGTTTTCCACTCATCACCTTCCGCCATGCGGACAAGGTGATAAGCCGAGCGCAAGTCGATTTTGGTGTAGACCTTTTGCACGGCTCGGAGAGTCTAGGAGGTCGGCTATGAGGGGAAGTGGGTAGCGGTCTTTCTTCGTGATTTTGTTGAGGCCTCGGAAATCCACACAGAGCCGAAGTGATCCGTCCTTCTTCTTGACAAAAAGGACCGGAGCTCCGTGCGGGGAGGAAGAGGAGCGGAGGAGACCAGTTGCAATGTTCTCATCTAGGAACTTGCGGAGAGCTACAAGCTCAACTGGGGAAAGGGAATATATAGTACCGATGGGCGGGGCAGAGCCGTCCTCTAAATCGATCTTCAGGTCGTAAGGCCGGTGAGGAGGAAGTTGGCTGGCTTTGCCTTTGTCGAATACATCCGTGTACTCATGATAATCCGAGGGGACCCCAGATAGGTCCGGGGGTTCGGACGAGAGTGAAGCGGACCGGATGTCAACGCCAGTAGGACGAAGGTATATGCTGAACTGGACCGAACCTTGAAGTTTACAGGCCCGACAAAAGGCGACTGCATTGACTAAGGAAATGTGAGGAGCGGTTTTATCAGTGGAAGGACCCGAAGGGCCCGGTGAAGTCGGAGGAAGGATGTCCGGTGAATCCGGATCTGATGACGTCGGGGGAGTCGATGGCATCCCATGCGGTATCGTCCGGAACTCGATGCTGCCCTTAACCCAGTCAATCAACGGATTGTGTCGGGAGAGCCAGCTATATCCAAGGACGATAAGACAAGATGAATCCAAAGGAGTTACATAAAATGTATCGGAGGTTACTACACCGGATGCGAATCGGATCGGTAAATCTACTGCTTGTGTAATGGTAGCATTAGAAGTACCATCAAATAAATGGAGCGAGAGCGGAGGAATAGCATAGGTAGAGAGTCCGTGCTTTCGGACGAAGCTTGTCTCTATGAAACAGTGTGAGGACCCGCAATCTATTAAAGCCGGAAATTGGGCAATGTTCGGATATGCGGATATGGATACAAATGGACGGAGTGATGATGGGTTTGTGAGTGCGACAGCGTTGAGTCGTAACTCCAATGCGCGGGTTGAGTCAACGCGACCCTCGCCCCGCGCGGAGTCAGGAGGGTCACGGACTAATTTTTTGCCTCAACAGGGGCCTCGGGAATAGCATCCGGGGCCACTGTGGTTGCACGGCTCTTGGCAGCGCGCGAGGTCGATTTGGAGCAGTCCCGGGCCGTATGGCCGGGTCCACCGCAGAAAAGGCAGAGCCTCATGTCCATGCGCCTCTGGCGCTCCTCGGATGTCAGTTTACCGTCCTTGCCTAATTTTGAGGACAAGTCCGGTTGCTGTGAGGAGGAGGTAGAGGGTTTGGAGGGTTTACTTCCGGAAGGGGTTGTCCGGTCAGTAGCGGGTGCGAAGGATCGGGTAGGAGGTACATATGGTTTTGTTGGAGGCGCGGATGTGGATGGTTTAACCTCGCGGGAGGTCTCGCCCTTGCGTTCCCAGTATCGGGCGTCGATGGACTGGGATAGGGATCTGAACTCGGCGAGGGTCACGGGTTTCCCCTGACGACAAATCTCGTCCTTGATGCGGGCCGGAAGTCCGTTATAGAACTGACGGCGTAATGCTCCGTCGCCCCAACCTCGGACCTGGGAAGCAAGTCGTTGAAATTCTACTACATATTTATTAATGCGCTGTCCGTCGCGCATAACGAGTTGTTCGAGTTGCATTTCTGCATCCCCGACTGGGTCATGGGGGCCGAAGTTGGTCTGGAGTTCTAGCATGAACTCAGCATAGTCATCCATCCAGTCCGGGCGGTCATTAGTTGCACCGGACAGGAGGTCGGGCTCAAAATACTCCAGGGCCATGCCCTTCAAGTAGGACTGGGCGAAGTTGACTTTAGCCCGGTCCGTGCGGAAAGAGCGGACCTTGTTCTGGAAGTTGAGTTCGCATTGGACGAAGAATGCGCGGAGTTTGCGAGGTTCGGACCCGTCAAAAGTATCGGGTTCCCGAACCTTGACTTTGGAGTCTTCGGATGGGGATTTCCGCGTAGTGCGGGCAAGGTTCTCAATAGCTTGAGAGAAGCGGAGGAAGATTCTGTCAGCGGGGGTTAGCCCATCGTCTTCGTCCTCCGGGGGCCCACCAAATGGGTCATCCCCATCATCGCCCGGCGGATCTGAATCACCACCGTCGTCAGGCCCATCCGGGTCTGATGGTCCGGGGGTTGTCGGGCGAGTAGGAGTTTCTGGGTGCGGGCGGTTTATAATTTGCGAGACGCTGTCCGTGGGGGTTCTTAGTACGCTCGTACGACGACGAGTGAAACCAGTGAAGTTCTGTGCGTCGGACGCAGCGTTTCGTGAGCTGGCTAGAAAACCGGCCGCGGCGAGGTTGGTTCTGGTTGTCTGAGTGGGAGCCATGATGATAAGTATACTCGGTAAAGTGTGAGTTCGAATATACTGTTAAGACCGTGTTCAACGGGTCGGACCGGAGGGGCTTAGCTTCAGCTCGTGCGCTGCGCTCTTTACCCGAGTACGTGCCCCTAATTTACAGGGGGTTGGATATCGTCGGCCGAAGGGTATAGACGGGCCGGACGAGAGAGAGAAGACTACCCGAGACTTCGTCCGGGTAGAAACTAACAAGGTACAGACTACCCGAAGGTAGAAGCGGAGGGATTTAGCCTTAGGGATATAATCCCGAGGCTCGGAGGGTCGGACTAGGAAGACAATCCTAAGAGCCGAGGGAACACGAGGAATGAACTGAGTCTAAGATGATATTCGAACTGAGGATATACTACGGGTTACAAGGGGTTTATATACTATAAGGTATCCGACGGGTTTCCGGCCGAAGCGCAGTCTTCGGATCAGAGGGCTATGTAGAAAATGTACTAACGGATATGAACTGCTGCGGACGATCGAAAATGGAGCCGGAGATTAAAT
The DNA here is from genome assembly GCF_016758775.1 of Suillus clintonianus. Lineage (NCBI taxonomy): Eukaryota > Fungi > Basidiomycota > Agaricomycetes > Boletales > Suillaceae > Suillus > Suillus clintonianus. The sequence continues at coordinate 34,423 of NW_024539432.1, forward strand.
GAAACAGGGGGGACAAGTTAAATGAAAGGAAAATGAATAGACTAACGGACGGATCAGAATGAACCCGGATATTAACTGTCAGAAGGATCCGGGCGTATAGGGGCATCAAGAAGCATATACAAATGGGGACACGGGGAAATGAATTCTAGAATGGAACCGAGAGAACGGACGGACCGGACCGGACGAGAAGCTTCAGGTACGGAATATGACAGGCGCGGCAGATGCGAGTGTGGGTGCAGAGGTGGTCAAGGCTTGTTGTGAACGCATGGGAGGGAGCAATTGGGTGAAGTGTGGTAGGTTTGGGGGCTATGGGGAAGGGAGATAGTCAGTATGTAGGAATAAAGAGAGTGGCGGGAATAGACCACTGAGCGTGTCGTGAATGTCATCCATTGAAGAGCTCATAGTTCTGTGCCAGTGTCACGGCTCTTCTGGAGTTCACCTGGATGTTGGGAGGAAGAGAGGCAGATGTTGGGATGGCCTCTACGTGGGCAGCAAGATGTGCGTCTTCGTCTGTGAATACACACATGACGCGGGCAGCGACTTTGTGGTGGATGGTGGTCTTGTTGTCTTCACCGATAATGTCGATACCGAATTCCTGCAGGGGGGTTGGATGGGTCAGACGGAGGAAAATGGGGCAGACATACCAGAGCTCGCGGCTGCCAGCGCTTCCACCGATACGCGTTGCGTCAGGGAAATTCGTCAGGTGCGCAGGTGGAATAGGTTGTGATGTCGAGGGCATTGAGGGCAATGCGCCATTCTGTTGAGAAGATTGCGGAGTGACGGCGGCGACGGCTGCAGCGGCACAGATATCTAAGTGAGTTATGGTGTGAAGGACTTAATATTGGAGGGACACGCAAATATTTCTGTTGAATTCAACCGTGGGAGCTTTTCACGATTAGTCAACATTGACTGTTTACACAAACAACTAAGTTCGCTGTGTACATACTTGGTACATACAGTACTGCAATATACCATTTCTACGAGTACTAGTGCTGTGTTTCCGCTCGTTCACGCTTGCCTGTGCTTGTCCATGCGCTTGTATGCACCTCCCGCCAGTAATTGCTTCAGGGTATCTTTACAGGTAAGTACTTCAAGTTTATATATTAACCAAAACTTGCAATTTACATCTACAGTACTCAGGCCGCGGCTCAGGCCACCGCTGGTGACACTCACAGTGGTGAGGACTGAGCGCAGAACGGATCCGCCATTCCCATTCCCTCCTTCCACTCTCATCCATCATCTGTACTTGTCTGAGCCACGTCAGCAGTTGCTGACGTGAACTGGGCGTTTACACATGGTGTTGGGAATGGTGTGCATCTCCCATTCATACCGGATTTCGGTGCTGTTGTCCCGTGGCCACGAGAATGGACGAGCGACACCGTCCTCGATGCTGCAGTCTCTTTCTTTATAATACTTGGAATTTCAGACTATTAGATAAAATTTTGAAAATCACAATGTTTTTCTAAAATTATAACGCTTTTCGCTCGGGAGGGTTTTCCTGATGGGCCGAGGAGCTGTTCCTGCAGAGTGGACGAGTTTAGACGTTCTCGATGCATGCCCCTCATTTCTTTTGAACGTTTTCAAAGACATGTACACTTACTTCAATTAGGATAGGACACGCATCGTGAACATGTAGTTTTACATGGTGATAACTGAAAAAAACTGAGTAAAGTCAAGCAAAACAATGTAAAGTCGAGTAAAACAATGTAATGTTGTGGATATATGGGTAATTCCCTGGGGAGGTTTTTCCTGATGTGCTGAGGACCAATACACTCACAACCTGTCAATGAATAATGGCTTCGGTCAGCATGGCTCAAGGCCAAAGGAGGATGAACAAACTCACCTCCTATGAATGGATCAGCGATGTCGTTGGTGAGAAAGGCTCGAGGGATGAGACACTCACACCCTGTTAAGGAATGCGCAATGTGAGTGAGCGAGTAATGTCACAAGTGAGCAAGGCTCGAGCTCGACGGCAGAAGAACACACTCACATACTGTCAACGTGGATCGGCAATTTCACCGGTCAGCAATGCTGTAACTCGACAGAGGATCGATGCGCTCACAGTCTGTGAACGGGTGGGCGATGTTTTCAGTAAGCATGGCTCGAGCTTGACAGCGGATAGACCAACTCACAATCTGTCAACGAATCACCCAACGTACTTGGTCAGCAGGGCTCAAAATCGACAGCGGATGAAGAAACTCACACCCTAACAATGGATCAACAGTTGCGTGAGTGAGCGGGACAGGAGGTCGACTGAGGATGATTACGCTTACAAGCTATCAACGAATCAGGCATTATTTCGGTGAGTATAACTCAAGGCCGGTGAGGGATGGATATACTCACATTCTGCCGATGCATCAGCAATTCCTTCACTCAGCAAGACTCGAGCTCAAAGGAGGATCAAGAAACTCACAGCCTGCGAAGAGTGGGAAACGACTTGGATCAGCATGGCTCGAGCTCCAAGGAGGATCAAGAAACTCACACGCTGCGAAGAGTGGGCAACGACTTGAATCAGCATGGCTCGAGCTCGAAGGAGGATCAAGAAACTCACAGTCTGTGAAGAGTGGGCAACGACTTGGATCAGCATGGCTCGAGCTCGAAGGAGGATCAAGACACTCACAGTCTGCGAAGAGTGGGCAACGACTTGGATCAGCATGGCTCGAGCTCCAAAGAGAATCAAGAAACTCACACGCTGCGAAGAGTGGGCAACGACTTGAATCAGCATGGCTCGAGCTCCAAGGAGGATCAAGAAACTCACACGCTGCGAAGAGTGGGCAACGACTTGAATCAGCATGGCTCGAGCTCCAAGGAGGATCAAGAAACTCACACGCTGCGAAGAGTGGGCAACGACTTGAATCAGCATGGCTCGAGCTCCAAGGAGGATCAAGAAACTCACACGCTGCGAAGAGTGGGCAACGACTTGAATCAGCATGGCTCGAGCTCCAAGGAGGATCAAGAAACTCACACGCTGCGAAGAGTGGGCAACGACTTGAATCAGCATGGCTCGAGCTCCAAGGAGGATCAAGAAACTCACACGCTGCGAAGAGTGGGCAACGACTTGAATCAGCATGGCTCGAGCTCGAAGGAGGATCAAGAAACTCACAGTGTGCGAAGAGTGGGCAACGACTTGGATCAGCATGGCTCGAGCTCAAAGGAGGATCAAGACACTCACAGTCTGCGAAGAGTTCATCAGGAAAAACCCCCCCTCATAGTTTAGATGTAATTAGTATAATTTCCGATAATTCTGTAAAATATGACAATTTGGCAGATTATAAGAACTCTTTTACTGGTCTCTAACTTCAGCATAATTGTAAGAAGGTTTTCTCATATTATTCACTATTATTCGCAAATACATGGTGTACTGCTAGTGTGGTGAAAATTTTCGGTCCCTTATCTGAGTTAGATGTTCCTCAGTTCCAGCTTGTATACACGAAAACAATTAATTGTGATTAAAAAGAGTGTAGTTAATATGATGTATGAGGGTTTTCTAGTTTTTATGAGCGAGCGTGAATTATATACTGTATTAGACAGCTTCGAGAAAGATAAGAAACACCATTGAACGCCTACTCGTCCATCCCATCGAGATCAAGAAATGCGAGAGCATCAGTTTTCATCTCGGCAGCAGCCTTCTTCGTGTGCATGAGATCCCTGTCAGCAAAAGACTCCGGGTGAATTTAGACTGCTGGAGGAAGAAATCGGACGTACTGTATTGCAGCAAAAATATCCGCCATGAGTTTGTGGAATTTTTTAGGTGTGTTCGCCTTCAGATCCTCGAGAAATTGCACGTGGAAGAAATATACTTCACTAAACTGGTTCCCTGTGAAGTTAAATTTCGTCGGAGCACCCTGGGCCTTCCAGAAGAGTGCCGCGTACACCTAGATAGTTATAGAGTCAAAATATGTTAGCATCGGATATGAAAACACGTTACTGAAGTACTGGTCAAAGCGACCATAGGAATGGGGACCTCGGGCCGTTCGGCTTTATTCTTCGCGATATCGCTGAATTTTTGAGCAAACATGGAACCAACTGACTTCGATCCATTAAAATAGCGGCCCTTCATAAGGTGCACCATGAGATCGCCAAGGTAAGGTTTGTGCCGTACTGGTTTTGGGACGTCGTCATGCCGTAGTAATAGATTAGTAGATA